>NC_028360.1:5846045-5847556 GCF_000741045.1 Vigna radiata var. radiata
GGAAAAAGGAAACGTGCCCATTATGTGGTGCTCTCCATGCAAATGTGAATCAGCCTGTGCACCCTTCAGTTCCAATGCCATGAAAAATGATTTTTTCTCCCCAACAAATGAAAGCCACCATAACGTGTTGGACTCTTTCTTTTCTTTCACATTTTTCCTTTTTTTCTATTTTTGTTTTTTACAGAAATAATCAAATCAAATGACAACTAAATCGAATACGAATAGTAAAATAAAAATAAAATAAAATAAAATAAGAGAAAAAAACAAGTCATATTATTTAGCCACCCGGACGAAATTGGGTGTTGACACGCTCCAACTGCTTTTCTTCTTCCCTCCTAGAATATGTCTTTGGATAGGGCAAGGGTTTTTCATACTCCCTCTCTTTCAATTGTACAACCTCTTCTTCTATCTTTTCTTCATCTATCCTCTCCTCAACAACAACCTTTTCTTTTTCTATCTCTTCTATCTCTTCTATCTTTTTCACTTCTCTCTCCACCTTCTCCTTATCAACAACCTCATCAATTTGTGTCTACAAATTCCTGAAGGCAACATCATAGCTCTTGGGATCACACCTCTCTAGAAATTTATCGAATTTTTCATTCAAGCTTTTGACTTGTTCCGTCACATCAGCTATTTGTTAACAAAGTTGTTGATCATACTCCCACGTTTCAATTGGTGAAGAGCATTGTTGCTGCCACTGATAATGTTGCCTCTCCTCCATGCTTTTGACATGGTATGGTTCAAAATTCAAAATCCTCTGAAAAATTTCATCAGATTCTGCACTTCTTTGTATAGGCATGAATTGAGGCTCAGCACCTTGTCCATATCGACTTTGATCCATGTATGAGTGGGGTTCCCACCAGTGGTTGAAATTATTTTGGTAGAATTGAGTGCCTATATAATCAAATTCTTGTCCAAACTGCATTCTACAAACATTAGGCACAAAACCCTAGAAAACATTTATTAGGACAAAAATAAAAATAAACATAAAATCAAGTCAAACTCAATCAATTCAAACTACTAGAAACATAAACCTCGAGTCCCCGACAACGGCGCCAAAAACTTGTTGACAAATTGGCAAGTGTACCAAATCGTACAAGTAATATATATGGTAAGACCAAGTATCGTTTTCCCAAGAGACTCGTATGGCTTCCTCGTTCGCGTGAATTAAAATAATAAGACTTGAGAAATAAAAATTAATAAGTTGGATTTGAGAACAAAAATATTAACATGCAAAAATAAAGTTGATTCAATTGACAAACGAAAACAATGGATGAATGGATGTTGTTGGGTACTAGTAATTTCATCTATTCCACTCTCTCTTACATATTACCCTTGACTATTACTTGATTGATTCAATTGTTATGCGACTTTCTTAGCCTCCCCTTAACCCGATCCCTCGGCGAAAANNNCCTAATATTAACTACTGGCTTGCTATCCCTAGCCTCCCCTAGTAATTAATACCGCATTATAAACAGAAGTTAGCGCAATTGATCGTCCTACCCCTATCC
>NC_028360.1:5848018-5851299 GCF_000741045.1 Vigna radiata var. radiata
TCCAAGAGATCCTCTCCAGAGAGCAAAATTAGGTCTGGCCGTTCTCCCCTGTCAAAAGAATGACTCTGAATTCGTAGTAGGGGTATTTATAGGTGAGGAGCGCGTCAAAAACAGGCCCAAGTCCAGCAAGCCACCGCCGGGCGATTTAAGTGTGCCGCCCGGCGATTTCCCAAAACCTGCCGCCACCGCCCGGCGGCAATCGCCACCGCTAGGCGGTTTGCCTCAACGTCAAATGCCCTGTCTACTCCTCGTCCTGGACCGGCCGACGGTTTAAGTGTGCCGCTAGGCGGTACGTCGACTCTTCAAAACTTCATTTTTCTACTCTTTTCTTGAGTCAACGACCTGTATCTTCAACTCCATTCTTACTTTTCTCGAATTAGCTACAAAACAATGCAAAACAAGCATAAAATCGCTAAAACAGCTTTTGACTCTCTTCAGACTCATTTATTGAGTTTTGCTTGATTCTAAGCTCATTCCAAGTAGTAAAGGGTGTAATTTGGTCCAAATTGACATATGAAAATAACTGTTTTTCAACCTTCATCAACCGCTCAGCGCCAAAACATACCGCTCAGCGGTGGCGGCTAGGTTTTCCCAAAAACTCTTCCTAAATGGTCCTAACCTCCACTCTTTTGCTACTTTCATCAATCCAGACCAAAATCATGCAATTCAATCGGTTCAAACAACTCCTATTTTATCAGTTCATGCATAGAAATCAAAAGCCCCAATTTATCATGTTCCTAAGCATGTTCATCAACAAATCCCAAAATAGAAACCCTAAACATGAATTTGCATACTTACTTGAGTGGAGACTTTGAATGCTTGCAGAAAAATTGTTCAAATGATGATGAATGTCCTCTCCAATGCAAATCCCTCAACCAAAAACCCCAAACTTTGACAAAGCAATGGTAGAAAATTGAATATTTGGTGAGTGGGTGATGAGAAAGTGAGCAAATCTTTCTAAACGGCTCTTGAAAGTGAAAGGAGAGTGCTAGGGCTTAGGGAGCCCACTGAGGCGAAATGCAAAAAAGAGTTTCAAAGTGAAAAAGTTCAAAAACCGCTCAGCTTTTAAGAAAAACCGAGACTCATAGCGTCGCAACCGCTCAGCGGTAAAATGGTCCGCTCAACATTCTGCAGTATTTTTCACTTCTTCTTCTTTGCTTTCTTTTGAGTAATCTTACCTTATAGCACTCATTTTCCACCTTCAATTTTTCAATTATATGTTTTCCCCTCTCAGATGCAACATTTAAACATGCAATGCACTTAACACAAGATTAAAAACAATATAATCAATTGGGTTGCCTCCCAGGTAGCGCTTGTTTAACGTCATGAGCCTGACCCAAACCTACCTAGCACTCATCAGTAAGTGCTTATCCTTCCAACACCCTTCAGTAGGTGTACCTTCCTGTAGCTGTCAATGAGTACCTAAATCATTAGCATCCCTCAGTAGATGCTACCCGATACACAAAAAATTTAAAAATTGTTCATGATTACATCACCAAGATTTAAAAATTTAAAGTACAAAAATATTGTTCTTGGATCACTAAGGTGCCTCCCAGTAAGCGCTCTTTTTATGTCACTAGCTTGACCCAGTAGAGTTCAAACACCTATCAGTAGGTGTTGATACTCCTTTTTCTTGATATTCTTTTCTTGTTCTTCTTCCTGCGGAATTTCTTCATGAAGTTGAGAACACCAAGCACATATCTCCATGTATTAATCATAGGAACTTTCATCTCCAATTTCTTGAGGATCTCCATAAAGCACTTAGACCTCTTTTCTTTCCTATGATATTTCTTTTGATGAGGAAGAGGTTTTGCATATAATCTTTTCTTCTTACCTCTCTTCCTCTTCTTCTCACTCTTCTCCCTCAACTTTCTCTTTTTTTCTTTTCTTATTCTCTTCTTTATTTTTGCATATTTTTTCTTTTTTTCTTTCTTCTCAACCACTGCTTTTTCCTTATTATCATCTTTGTCCCCCTCACTCAACTTTTCTTTTTTTCTTACTTTATCTTTTCCTCCTTTATCTTCTCCTCCTTTCTCTCCATTTTTTCTTCCTCTATTTTCTCCTCATCTATCTCTATATTTTCTTCATCCATCTTCTCCTTAGCAACAACCTTTTCTGTTTCTATCTCTTCTATCTTTTTCACCTCTCTCTCTATCTTCTCCTCATTAACAACCTCATCAATTGATGTCTCCAAATTCCTGAAGGTAACTTCATAGCTCTTGGAATCGTACTTCTCCAGAAATTTGTCAAACTTTTCTTTAGAACTTTTGAGTTGTTCCACCACATCAGCTACCTGTTGACATAGTTGTTGATCATACTCCCACATTTCTATGCTTCTATGAGAAGAAAATCTTGTATACATGTCCTGCGGAAAAAATTCGTCCTTCTTTGTATTCTCCTTTATGCTTTTGACATGGTATACTTCCAAATTCATGACCCTCGGAAAGAGTTCATCAGAATCTGTATTTTTCTTTAATGGAGTAAATTGTTGCTCAGCAGCTTGCCCAAATTGGCTTTCATCCATGAAGGAGTGAGGTTCCCAACAGTGGTTGGAAGCATTTTGGTAGAATTGAGTGCCCATATAGGCAATTTCTTGTCCATATTGCATCCTACAAACATTAGGCACAAAACCCTAGAAAACATTTATTAGAACAAAAACAAAAATAAAGATAAATTCAAGTCAAAGTTAATCAGTTTACACTACTAGATAAGTTAAACCACGAGTCCCCAGCAATGGCGCCAAAAACTTGTTAAGTCCTTGGAAAGTGTACCAGATCATTATCAAGTAATATAAATGGGTAAGTCCAAGTACCGTTTCCCAAAGGACTCTTAGACCTTACTTTTCATGTAAACTAATCGTGTAAGCTTGGGAAAAGAATTAAATTGAGGTGTGTATGCAAAGAACAAAAGTAAACATGCAAATGCAATTATTCAATTGGCTTTAAGAAACTATGGATGAATGGAGTTTTTGGGGTTTACAATTTCATCTTATCCATCCTCATATATCTACTCTTCTTATTTAATTAGCTTATTTATCATATTATCATGCAATCTTTCTTATTCTACCCTTAACCCAATCCCTTGGTGAAAAGAGCCTATTACTGATTACCGGCTTGTTATCCCTATCCTCCCCTAGTAATTAATAATGCATGATAAACGGAAGCAAAATACAATTGATCATCCTACCCCTATCCCTAGGCGGTATTAACATAATCAAGGAATTCAACACCAGTTCATGACATTACTGTATGTCCCCGTATCAATAAAGACAAACAACATTT
>NC_028360.1:5851459-5864857 GCF_000741045.1 Vigna radiata var. radiata
CCCAACAATTGATAAATCAAGCATATGCAAACATATAAAATAAATAAGAATTTGGATATATGAGAGTTTCAAAAGATTACATTGTTCCCCAACAACCTAGGGTTTAGTTCACCATAATCATGGTGAAACTAGATGAAATATGATGAAAGAATGGAAGAAATAAACCTACACTTGGTAGATTGGAGCCTAAGCATCCAACGAACCTCCTCCAAGGTGTGCAGAATAGCTCTGGACGTTTTTCTCTACCAAAAGAATATGTTTTGATTCGCACTGGGGCTATATAAAAGCCCAAAAAGATAACATAAAGATTACAGAATCTAGCTAATATAAACAGACAACTGCCCAGGCCTAAGTTCACCGTTCAGCGGTTTCCCTCTAGCCGCTTTGACCGCTCAATGGTCAGTTTCGCCGCTGAGCGGTTTCCCTCTAGCTGCTTTGACCGCTTAGCGGTCTGTTTTGCCATTGAGCAGTTTCCCTCTAATCGCTCTAAGCGCTCAACGGTCCATTCTGGCGCTCAGCGGCTCACTTGACCCTTCTTTTCATCATTTTTCTTCTTCTTTCATGGGTCTAAATCCACCTTACTTCACTTCCATCTTCAATTCACCTTAAAACCCTACAAAACAATGTAAAAACAAGCATAATATCTCTAAAACAAACTTTTGTCTCTCATAAGACACAACTAAGTGTTTTACTTGATTTTAAGCTCATTCTAAACCATAAAGGGTTTGTTTTAATATCAAATTTAAGTATGAAAATAACGGTTTTTAGACCGTTATCATTAAGACACACTCTTGTGATTCTTATTATCAGAGTTAGAGGACAAACCTTGTTTACAATAACAAGTATTTTTAGTATGTCCAGAACGACCACAAAAATTGCAATTAGATTTAGCACCAACAACATTAATGGAACCATGTCTGGTCTCAACAATGAAAAGGTCAGTAACATTGAGATGTCATTCTTGTTGCGCAACATAAGAAAAATTTAGGTGATTGGAGGCAATGGATCCAAAAACAGAATATGAGAACGAACATTAGCATATTGTTCATTAAGGCCACAAAGAAATTGCATAGCTTGATTATCAAGTTTACGTTGAGCAAGAGTAGAAGAAACTTTACAGGTGCATTTAACATTACAAGTGCAAACTGGATCTAGATGAAAATTCTCCAATTCATCCCAAATAATTCGAAGTTGAGTGCAAAAGTCCGTGATTGACAAATCACCTTGTTTAATGGAAGATGCTTCAAGTTTCAGAGTAGACATACGAAGGAGGTCACCCTGGGAATAACGAGATTTTAGGTCACCACTCATGGTTGTAAAGAAAATAGAGAACGATGATAGAGGAGAAGAGAGAACCTTGCTCTTGATACCATATTAGAAAGTGGATTTTAACCCTAACTCAACCGCACAAAACCAGCTTGTAGGGTGAGGTTTGCACCCACTTATATACACTGAATTGGCCTTATCTGTAGTCGATGTGGGACTTCCAACACACCCCCCTCACGCCAAGGTATATGCATCTCGAGCGTGGGATTAGACATTTAATGGGTGGTCCAATAGCGGATCGATAGCGGGTGAAACAACATGTCCAATAACAACAAATATCTCTAGGATAGGCTCTAATCATGACTCTAATACCATAACAAAGAAAGATGAAAACGAAGAAAAAGGAAAAATTATCTCAATGCATGCTGCCTTACTTTATTACTATGGCTAAAAGCCAAATATATACACGATCAAAGAAGAGAAAGAAGAAAATAAGCAAACAAAACAACGAAAAAGGTAAAACCAAATAACAAATTATTCTTGAGAACACGAGTATCGAAGACAGAGCGAGGCCCTTCCATTGGTCAATATCATAGGTTGTGAAGTGCTTGCAACACGCAAAAGCTCGAAGGCTCTCCCCAAGTTTCCCTCCTTCAAAGGAATCCCCTTGAAGCCCTCTCACATAAGCCACATTATACATTGGATAGGTGGGTATGTTCACTACAAGAAAAATCCCATTTACATACGGATTATTACATACGGATCAAAATCCGTATATAATAATTTCATTACATACGGATTTTATATACAGATTAGTTACATACGGATTTTCCGTATATAATAAGAAAAAAAAATTATATACGGATTTTCCGTACATAAGATCCGTATGTATGGTGGTGCCTTTTGATGAGAGTTTTCCTAAGGATGAATTCGTATATAATATTTGTATCTGACTGAATTCCTCTCTACCCAATTGTAAAATAATTAATAAAAAAGATTAAAAAAATTAAGCCCTAATAGAAGCAAAAACAAAGTTGGAAAGTTGTCCTTGAGCCCTTCTTCCCTCTTGTTGCTCCCTCTCGACCATTGTTCTCCAGTTTCTTCTCTGGCGTTCGCTGTCATGGAGTCGTGTTCTCATTGAGCCATTCTTCTCGTGCTTTTTTCCCTCCATCATCTGTAACCATCATCTTCGTTCATCGAACAATCATCTTCGTGGCTCAAACCCTAGGAGTCCCTGCCTCCAATCGTCGTCTTCAAGTTGTGGCCTCCTTGTTGTGGTACCCGTGTTCTCCATCTCGAACGTGCTTTATGCAGATTCTGGATTTTCTTCATCTCGTATGGCTTTTTTTTTTCCACTTTCTATTATTCTCGCATGATTATTTGTGCAAGCATATTGGGCGAAGGTACCTTANGGGTTTTTATCTTCTTCGTTTACTGATATTCTCGGTGTGAAAATCTATGTGATTCTTGAAATCTGAATTAAGCTATTATTATTAGCGGTGGTGGTTGAGTAAGTAAATGTAAGTTTCTTTGAAACATGCAAATACGAATATGTTTATAATGTGGTTTTGCTTTGGTTTTTTGGTAGGTTACAGATGATTTGCGTTTAATTTCGGCTTATGTAGATTTTGCACTGCTGTCGACATGAAGGAGAAGAAGAATATTGCTTCTACTCTCAAGCGTATTTTAGTGAATTGTGCATCCGAGGTTTGATTTTGTTTTACATAGATCAAGCTAGAAATGTGCTTTTGGTTTTGGGTTAGATGATGCAATATTGTGTGCAGAACCTTTTCGTTACATCCTTTAGGTGGTTTGACTCCTATATAGAATAATTTATATAATTTGTTTGTACCTTAGGTAAATGGTTTGCTTGATTTTATTTTTCCAATTGCAAGAAGTACCGAGTTTAGTTTATCAGTTTGATAAACGCTTTAAAAGCGCGATTATCATTGAGGTTAGGTAGTTAGGAAAGAGATAGACTGGGTTGTATTATAGGTGCTTCCCTACTCTCTTCTTGTCTTTTCCGTACTANCTTCTGATGGTTGGACACAGACACAAACATTGATTTGGTTAAGACCTCATCTAATAGGCAAAAGCATATGGGAGCTGTGTTGTAGTGAAGGTTCCAGACATTGAGCATGATATGTGTGTGAACGAATTTCTCCAACTAGCATTGCAGTTATTATGTTCTTTCTTACATTTTAATTAAAAGAAATAGCTTATATGCTTTTCTCTTTTAGCAATATTCTTGGAAAGGCTGAAGATAAACAGTTTTGCACACTTCATTTAGGGCCTGCTTGTTTGAGTTTGTATAATCAAAAGTCTTGTTTAATGAAAACATACAATTGACAGATTGTATTAGTTATGTAATTTTTTTAAGTAAATAAAAAAGTGAAACCTCAAAAATGTTACTCTTAGTGTTTTTATGAGAAGTTAATGATAGTACCTTCTGAAAAACACGTTCTTAAAGAAAGTTGTGTCATACGATTACTATCTTTAAAACTAAACAATCATACCCTTAAATGGATCATAACTTTTGAGAGTCAGAGTTGCTTCTGATTATACTTTTTTTGCTCTCCTGTTTCTGTTGCTGAAACCGTTTTGTTGTTTCTACATGTATAATCGTTACCATTCTTTTGACATTTCTATGTTTCAAAACATTCCTCCAAACAGCTCAAAAAGAAGGTTTAAGTGAAAGCCCACTTAATTCCTTGTTCTGAGGGCTGCTGAAAAAGCAAACTAGAAAGCTTGATGGTGACAAATAGCAGTTTTTGTGGAAGAAGTTCTCAATCGTAACTTTTAACTTTCTGCACTTTTGACTCCTGTTAATCATGTATGCGTTACCTTTTACCTTTTACAATCTAGTTTAAATAAAAATAAATAAAATTTAGAGTTTTGTTGCAGTTGTTATTTTTCATCCGCTAAACATTGTGTAAACAACGGAACATAACATGTCTGGAAAAGCATCAACTTCAAAGCCTAATATAGGTCTGATCTGATGGTCTTTCACACGCTTACATTCATTATCCACCACTTCGGTGTAATGTTCCTGGATCTAGTGGATTATTTTATGATGATGGAAATAACTAAGAACCTTATGTTTTTTTGGAATCTTTGCAGCTATTGAATGGGTGAAAGGAAAATAAATGGGGAAAGAAAATGGAGGAAGGAGGAAGATTTGTCAATAAAAACACGCAACTTGTAGCTTTCAAAAACTTTTGCTATACTTGATTATTATTTATTATGGAAATAGTAATCTGACCATAATCATGTCATGTAGTGCTTTGGAAGATAGCATGCCTGAAGAAGTGATTCAACTATATACAGATGCTTGTACAACTCTTGAAGANGATGGAAGAGAACAAATGGCCTGTGACCTATATCGTGCTGCTNCTAATGTTTATATAAAACTTCAAAAGTAAGTTTTATTACAACTTAAAAGTTGAGGCATTACATTTTAATGGTACTTAGAGTATGAAGGAAACTTATCTTTCGTTGCTTTTCCTTTGATTTGTTTTACTTTTGTATGTTGGCATTGCTGACACAGCATAAGCTGAATATTATAGTTGACTCTTAAAAATCACAATTTAACAAGTTTACTATTGCATTAAATGAGGAGCCCTACTCTACAAGATCCTTAAGTACAAGGCTCTATGCTTCTGCTTTATCTACCATGTCCATACATGTCATTATCCTGTTGAAATGTCCATATTTTGATTCTTTTAATTCCATGCCTATTAATGTTCAACTTCTTGCATGTGATGTATTATAAATGTGACTGAGCTATTGTAATCAAATTGAAATAAAATGATAAATTAATTAAATAATTTAAGGCCCAAAAGTTGGGGTCTGGAAATGAGGTGAATGGGAGTTTCTAAGTATGTAAAGCTTTCAATCACTGCCTAGCAATGATTTGATGATAAAGGACCATATTTTTTGACAATTTAGCAGTTTGGGTGCTATGAATTGCCATGCCAAGTTTATAATTGGAGGCTTAAGGGCTTCATTGTATATTCAGGAAGGAGCAACACAAATTTTAGACTAACAAATGATAAATTTGTAGCCAAGAAAGCACTTTGTTCTTGATAACAGTTGACTGCTGAGATGATGTTCAACTAAATAGAAGGGAAAAACTTACTTAGGAATTCTATGGTGGTTGGTTTTGGTGATACCTCAAAATGTATTGCAGAGTGCAAATTTCTACTATTTAATTTAATTTGTGACATGTCAATTTTAGACAAATAGTATTTATGATCACTAGTTCATTCCATTACATTAAAGATGAGATTTGATTTATGCTGATGAGGTTTGGGAAACTTTTGATATTGTTTTCTTCATTATAATGCAGATTTTTAATGAAGAGGTTAAGCATGTTAAGCATGAAGTGTAAAACTGCACCAGAAATTGTAATTTCAATCTTTTATCTCAATTTATACTTTGTACTTTAATTGTGTTAGAAATTTGAATTCACTTTTCTAAATACATATTTGTCTGTATTTATTATATATTGCATATATGTATATTAATTCAAAAGTTTTGTTTCTCTTATTAAATTTATAAAATATCTAGTTATTGGATGCAAATATGAGATTATTTAATTTTTTTTATAAAGCTATAAAGTTACATACGGATTTTCNNTATGTAAATTATAAATGGATATTACATACGGATAATCCGTATGTAACTTATATACGGATATTACATACGGATTATCCGTATGTAACTTATATACGGATATTACATACGGATTATCCGTATGTAACTTATATACGGATATTACATACGGATTATTCGTATGTAAATTACATACGGATTATCCGTATATAACATTATCTACGCCCTTATTATATACAGATTTTTTGCCGTATGTAATCCGTATATAACACCATTTTATATACGGATTTTGGAAGTTATATACGGATTTTGGCCGTATGTAAGAGCGATTTTTCTTGTAGTGGTTGTTACAGATTTTGAGTGAGAATAACACTACAAGAAAAATCGTCATTATCTACAGCCAAAATCCATATATAAGGCCCAAAATCCGTATATAATTTTTGGTTATATACGGATTACATACGGGCAAAAATCCATATATAACTGTACATAAATTATATACGGATAATCCGTATATAATTTATATACGGCTAAACCGTATATAATATATATACGGCTAATCCGTATATAATTTATATACGGATAATCTGTATATAACTGTACAGAAATTATATACGGATAATCCGTATATAACGTGCATACAGTTTTTTAGCCATAACATGAATATGTAACTTACGCATTTCCAGAGACAAGCATTATAACTTATATATGTAACACCTGCCCATTATATCAATTCATTCATTTGACATATAAAGTTTTAACTCAGAGACAAACATTTAACATTAATCCATCATAGAAAAGTTTATAAAATTGTCAATTAGAACAAATATATAAGTTCAAATAAGTTCTCCAGAGAATAAGTTTTTAAGTCCTAGATGCACTACTGTCTAAAAACATAACTAGTAATTTCTTTGATAACGATCCTGTTGTGGTTGATCCTGTTGTGGTTGATCCTCCTGTGCTGGTTGTTGTTGTGGTTACTGAACATTAGTTTGTGAAAGAATTTGGGATTGAAGAAATTCTTGTGCTGCTTCTGTTGCAGGAGGCGGAAGGTAATGCAAGATGGCGCCAATAAATCTTTCAAATTTAGAATTCATCTGCTGCAGTTGCCGAAGTTGGTCATCATGGGTTGATACTATATTTTGAAGGTTAAAAATGTCCTGCACAATCGGTTCCTGAGAAGAAGATGCATGTGTCTGATGTATGTAACTATCGACACAATCATCTCTACCACTGACATTTCCAATGCCATATACCTGTCCCCTTGTACCTTCCACCAGCAACCTCCAACCAGCATTGGTTCCTCAATCTTTCCTCATTTGCAGGGTCTAGGGGAACAGTAGCTGAAGCACCAACAGATCCAGTCTCAGATCTTAATTGAGAAAATCTTGCTTGAAACTTTTCCTATTAAATGGATATATATGATTATCGTTAATTAGATAGACCAAATAAGATTTAAAACCTAATAAAGAATATATAATAGAGTTAGTAGAAACTAACATGTGTCCGCCTAGACCTTTCATCAACAAATTCTCCTGTTGATGCTTGAATATATGTTTGCTGAAATATTTCATCGACATGCACTGTCCGACCAAGCTCCTGTGACTATAACCAAAGAAGATGTAAGTTGTTAACAACAAATATTTGTAAAAGTAATGAGTAGAAATGTAAAATAAAATTGATATGTCATCATACCAGACGAATAGCATGCTCATGCACGCTAATGGATCCTCCGGTGTGCAAACAACCACCTTTTTCAGATGTCCTGTTTTTTTTGGCGGTTTCACACTTTTGTTTATAAAGTGGCATGTTCCACTTTTCCAAAAGAGCAATCCAAACCTCATCTTTACTTTGTCCTTAATTAATCGGCGCATGTGAATGTTTTCTTTTGTTTTCCTCTCTTCTTTTTCTTATAAAAGACCTTCAGAACAGCAAGATAGGGGTGTGACATTGAGTAACACGTAGGATTAAGAGTGACACATCAGGAGATATAGGCTTTGATAGATATAGTAGGACATAAACACTTTAGTTCTTTCTTTTCTCTTTTGTTACTGCATTAGTAGGCATAGGATAAAGGAGTAGAGAAGTGTCATGATCCAACCTTTTCATCAAAGGAAGTTTCAATCCTTGAAGAGTGCAAACTAACCCCAACAATCATAGTGTAATTTTTGTAAATTCTTTCCATTGAATCCAATACAAGTTGTTTCTTCATTTTATTTTATTTTTTGTTCTTTTGGATGAATTGGATTCCAGAACTCTACACACCTTTCATTTATTTGGTGAGACAATTTAGTTTATATCTTTAGGGAGATCTTTTGTTCTAACTATTTTCTTAATCTTGAACTGATTGAACTTCAAATACTGACTATGAGGATGGAGTTTGGTATTATTCAAACCAAAGCTTGAATCTCAGGAAGGCATATTTTATTTTCTGAACATTAGAGGCCCACAATTGTTAGCACCTAAAGAATGTAGCAGAAGTGCTACAAACATACCTCCAAGTCATATTGTCAATAGCTACAGGCAAAGCATAACAAGAATGACCACAAACACATACTTTTGAAAGGAAGTCTACAGTAGTCATAGAATTAGAGTATTTGATTCCCATAGGAGTATTTGTTTCTTATAGTTATACATTTTAAATTTCAAATTGATTGGTACTTACTCTTTTTTTCTTTTACCATTGCTTACCTAAGGTAGTTGGTTTTATTTTTCCAAAGTATAAAAGCTCGAGAGTAGTCACATAATAGCTTCCTAAATGAAGATAAACAAAAACTCTTACAACTATCATACAAAGGCATTAACTCTTTCAATCACCACTATCTCTCTAAACTTTGCCTCCAAATCGCATACACACATTCCACACACATACTAACCCACCTTTCAATTAATAAGTGGTCCCAACAACTCCTCTTGAAAGTATCTCACTCATGGTAAAATCTAACTAATCATATCTACGTCTTTATCACTCACTACGAACAAACTAATACATAATGATGTTCATAGTTATCATTCTAATTTATTTCATATTTGAAAGCAAAAGCCGTTAAAGTACATGATTTTTATTTTTCATGTGATTTGGTATTAGTGGTACAAGTCAGATTTGGCATTCTTTATTACCATTGTGATATGGAATTTGGGTGAGCTAGATGAAAGAAACAGAGAGGCGTACCAAGAAATAGAAAGAAAGAGAAAGACGACGGGAAGAGTGGACAAAACAGAATGGGAAGGTTTAAGAGAAACATCAGACATGGGTGGTCAAAGAACATGTGCAATGAACTTCTATAATTACATTTTGATATAGATACAGATGCACAGAATAAAACAACCTACCTTATTTATGGACAACTACCAAACGGTATGAACTAACAATAGTTGAATAACTAACTTAGGTATGAAGAGGTTGGATAAACATGAAATTCACAACATATGTCAATAAATCTCTTCCAGAGGTGCAGACATCCTATCACTAAGAAAGAAGTTTATGTCTGTATCCAAAGTAGTAGAAAAAAAATACTTCTACAGGTAATCATAAATCAAAAGATCAAACGTTTCAAACATTAATCAAATTATACTCTAAATCCTAAGGAACTTTTGAAACATAATTTGAAACACAACACTTGTCATCACAAAAGATGCTTCAGTGACATATCACATAAAAAACCAGATACTGACATCATACATTATATTTACAAAAGAAGAAAATCATATCAAACCAAAGTAAGAAGAGAAATCAAAACCAACAAATAAACACTTACAGATTCAGGATGCCCAGTCAATGAGTGTACTAAGCTTCTGTCACATGCATTCCAAACACAAATTATGCAATCTGCAAGAAAACCATGCAACCAAATAAAATAATAATCTTCTAGCTTCAAATCATTAAAGAACATTACAACGGCTGCAGCAAAAAGAATAATGCTTAAGTAATTAAGGGTTTGTGTTGAAATGATTTTTGTCGCCTAAAATCTCAACAAACCTAAATTCCCCACTAATGTAGTATAGGGGTAACCTAGGGTCTAATCCAAGGACTTGGTTCTTGTTAAGTTTAGAAATGTAGAATTATAGCCTAATTATTTAAAAATAAAACTAAAACTAAGTGGGGAAAGAAAAAATGAATTATTAAGGATAAAAGAAACTAAATGCAGATGCATGACTTAACCTATCTGAATGAATGATGCATGAAAACCAATTAAAGAAAACACTTGCCTAATCCTAGAAAACATATGCAATGAAGGAAGGATGTATAAAACCTAATATGCTAAAACCTGAATATGGAAAANAAAGAAACTTAGGGGTAATAGCACGAGAACCAGTAATGCATGCTTATGAATTGAAAATGCAAGGATTAATGGGAAGAAAATCAAACTCTAATTGGTATATTCAATGCTAAAGAGATCAAAACAGAATTGAAACAAAATAAAAATGAAAGAAAAGTGAATATAGAGCAATGGGCCAAAGCTGAAATCAAAATTATATGCACACATCTTAACACTGTAATATCAAATTCAGAATCAACAATTAAAAGTATTGGAAATCTAAAGGGAATGAAACAGGTTCCTAAAGCAATCATCTAAATGTAATAAAATGCTGAAAACTTAAAAACAAAGTTTAAAAAAATCCTAACAGGAAACAAGAATCAAACTCACAATGTAGAATTAACAAAATGAAATTGCTAAAACAGTAAACGCAACTGCAGGGAATGTAAATGAAATTGAAAGGCAATGTAAACTGGATCAACCGAAAACATAAACTTTGAATTAAAATTTGAAATGAAGAATACAGAATACCAGAGTCCAAGATTCCATCGTCTGTCACCCAATGGAGAGATCAAAGACACCAGCAAAGCAAAGTACTACTCTCTACGAAAACTGTAAAACCTAAAACTAAAGCGAAAAAAATTGGAACTGAGAGTCTAGAGCACACTGCCTGTCACCCAGTGCACTTACTCACGAAATTACAAAACTCCCTTTTTATAGGGAAAATCCAAAAGCAGAAAAAGAGAAGAAAAATGGGAAAAGGGGGGAAGAATCAGTTACGGTAGAAGCTTCTTGAATCACTCTTTCAACTACCTCTGATCGCGACAGCTTCCCTTTGTTCTCCAACCGACACCGGTCCGATCAACATCTTCTGGTCACGCATTTGGGCCGATCATCCTTTTGGGCTTTCTTCCTCTGGACTGTGGAGCTCGCATCTCTGCTCTGGTTCTCCTCCTTGCACGAACCCTAGCTGTTGGGTTGAGAGGATTTGGGAGAAAAATCCCGATTGCTTCAAACTTCTCTGCCTAAGTGCTTGAGCCTTACCCCAAAGGCAATTTCCTCAATTAGAACCTCGCTGCTTGAAACGCAACGTTTCATTAATCAACTTCTGAAGGTTGCAGCCCAATTCCAAAGCAACTGAATGAGTGGTGCTCTTCTCCTCAGTACTGGCCCAGCTTGGTTGGCCCAAATCAACACTTCAGAATTATTTTCCTTCAAAACGCACAGCTTCAGCACATCAATACCTAGCCCAACTCTTCCAATCATTGTCGGCCCAGATTGCTTGGTTCATTTTTTCAAGAGCTAATCCTGTAAAAAGAATGAAAATGAAGAATTATACAGCAAAAAAAAGAAAGAATAAAATTCTATAACAATAAAAGAAATTCTTATTTTTATTTTTATTTTATTTTTTTATTTTTTCTAAAAAGTAAAATAACCTATTTATTTAAAAATCTATTTTATTTAACTAAAAAGACAAAATTAACACTATTTTAACAAAACTCTAAATTTAAAGAAAATATACTAAACTAACCTAATTCTAGAAAATTAAAAGCTAAACTATCCTAAAAAAGTAATATTAACATAGAAAAATAGGAAAATTTAGACACTTAACAGTTTGTTAAGTAAAGAAAATGATTTAACATTTTCATCAATTGTGCTATTACTCATAACAAAACAAGCTAGTTGTTTTCAAACATTTGGACGTTAAAGGATGAAAACACCCAAAAGTTGTTCTCAGTTTTTCCTCTTCGAATCAAATATCTAAACAAAAAATAGCTTGAAAACAATGTCACGGTTATGAAATTTTTTAATAACCACTTATTTTAGGATGCATAAGTGAACACACAAATGGAACACAAAATTTCACACATTTTTCGACTTCCAAAACATAAAAACTCATCTCCATCAACATCCCCTCCCTAAACACCCATTTTCAATAACATTCAAGGTTTAACACAAACCTAAATCTAAAGAATTCAAACTTACCAGGTGTAGAAGACAATGGCAGCTCCAACTTATATCTTCCAGATCGACTAAACCAACCTAGGGTTTCCTTAATCGCAATTTCAAACCTCCAAAGAACAGCGATCAAAAATTGCTCAGCGTAACAACAAGCACAACAAAACGAAAAAAAAATTAAAGAATCATAGCTTCCACTACTCACCCGGGTTCGAGTAGAAGGACAACTACGGTTCGACTCGGGGAAAACTATGACTCCAATGCGTCAATATACGGTTCCAATCACAGAGAATGGTGGTTTGGCAGAAGGAAAGAAACGGTTCCCATCATACGACTGTTAGCTCACGGAAGGAGAACGACTGTGAGCTCAGGCATGGACAACGCGTGTGCGAGGTTACGCTTCCCGTCAAACGACTATGAAGAAGTGCGAGGGAAAGCAGACTGGTTTAGGGCTCGAGAGAGTGTAGTGAGAACGACTGTGAGAGAAGAAGAGAGTGCATGCACAATGTCAGGGCTCGAGAGTGAGAAGAGAAAGGGGGAGAAGGTTAGGGCTCGACAGTGAGAAGATTCGAGAATGAGAACACTCGAGGGTCAAATCTCTGAACTAAATGTTACTTTTCAATTAGTAAATTTTTTAATTACTATTATACGGAAGATCCGTATTTAACATCAGTATATAATGCTTCCTTCTACTTACATACGACCATATATACGGATCAATCCTTGGGAAACTTCGTGCCTAAACGCGCCAATGTTACATACGGATATTACAGTGGGATAAATATAAAAATGTCCCCCCATTACATACGAAAAATCCGTATGTACGACCATCATCCAGATCCGTATAAAAAATCCGTATATAATTTTCTCATTATATATGGATTTTGATCTGTATATAAAAATCCGTATATAATTACCATTTTTTTGTAGTGTAAGTTCAAAGAAGGAATAGCGAAAGTGAAGATTGAAGATGGTGAAAAAGTAAGTTTGGAGAAAACTACAAGCATAGTGAAGAGGGCTGCTTCTTACCTTTCCGCACTACAAACCAGTGATGGCCATTTGCCTACTCACCTTGCAGGTTCCCTCTTCTTTACTCCAGCATTGGTAAGTTCTATAACATTATTCAACTGAGAATTTGGTATTTATATAAGTTTCTTTATATAACAATATTGCAGGTCATTTGTTTATACATTACAGGACATCTTGATTCAATATTCTCATAAGAACATCGTAAAGAAATTTTTCGCTACACATATTGTCACCAGCTATATATATATATATATATATATATATATATATA
>NC_028360.1:5864972-5903519 GCF_000741045.1 Vigna radiata var. radiata
ATTAATAAAATAAATAAATAATAAAATAATTTTTAATAATAAAAGAAATATAAATAAAATAGAAAATAATAATATTAAATAATTAAAAATCAANTTATTAGNCATTTATGAATAAAATAAAATAAATATTAAAATATTTTTCAATTAAAAAGAACATGTATTGTTATACCATTTAGTTTAAAAATTAGTACAATTNAGTTTAAAATTAGTATAGTTACTAGTTCAGTTCAGTTTATATTGTAGTTTAATTAAAATTAGTGTAGTTTACAATTTAGTTAATAGTTCAGTTAGTTAGTGTAATTTACAATTCAATTAATAGTTTAGTTCAGTTTACAGTTCAGTTAATAGTTCAGTTAGTGCAGTTTACAGTTCAGTTAATAGTTCAGTTCAGTTCATACTGTAGTACAGTACAGTTCAGTACGGCTCAGTTTGATAAAACAAAATATAGTTCGGTTCAGTTTGTCTGAACTGTTTTATAGTTCAGTTTGTCTGAACTGTTTTACAGTTTTTAGCAGTGCAGTACAGTTCAGTTCGATTTGCCCACCCCTACTTAATTATATATGTTTGCGAATTCTCGGAGAAGGACCCAATGCTTGTGCTAACGCAAGAAAGTGGATTCGCGATCATGGTGGTGTAATGCATATACCTTCATGGGGGAAATTCGGGCTTTCAGTACAAATATTTTTCTATGAAATTTAAATATTTTTCTTGAACCTTACGATAAAAATACTTAGAGGAAAGCACATACATGTGCAAAAGTAAGATACTCAATTATTAATAAAAAAAATGTACATCATGTATTTTCTCTCTCACTTTTTTCGTATTGCAAAAGGCCGAAGAGAGAGCACCGCTAAAAAAACAGAAAAAGGTTTCCTGCTTTGTAGAGGAATAGGGGAAAGAACATAAAAAAAGTTAACCTTGTTTGTGCATACTTATTGAAGCAAATTTTATTAAGTAGAGACGCAATTGATAACTTTTTAAAAGAATGAACTAACTTGACCCTTTTAAACAAATTTGAAACAAAATAAGCAATTAAACCTTATTTTAAATATTGTGAAGTACATGTAGTAATTATGAGAGTGTAAGAAGCAAAATCTCAAACAATTTTAGCACTCAACTTCAAGTTAGATTGACTCATTTAGAGTGTTACTCCCTCTACCATCCCATCTTCTCCCTCCACCTCCCCAACTTTTCAAAATTTTAATCTTATCCTTTTTTACTTTTACCTTTACCTATTTAACTTTTTATTTTTTTCAAACCTTATAATCCCCTTTCACTTTCACTCTTTCTCTTAGAGGCAAGCCTCCACCCCCCATCCCCACTTTCACTTTCTCTCTTTCTTTTCAATTTCCACATCTGTTAAAACAAAAATATGTGTAGATGTCTTTTTTCTTAAAAGGACCTCTTAAGATCGAATGGCTTCTTCATATGTTAATGATGATTTTGTTGTATTTTAGTGTAGACCTTCAGTTTTTCAATATAAAAGTTCGTATAATGGTGTATCTTTTAAAACCTTGTTTTAAGCTTGTGATTTTGATTTCAAAAATAAATGTGCAACTATAGAAGTTATGTAAAATTGAGGAAAGTTTTCACTATTCTGATTTTGGCGTTTGGTGACATTAATGGCATTTTACCACATCAATGACATCTTACGAGATAGAAGCAATGGAAACATGAACCTAACACGTCCCTAAGGGCAGCAAATGATTCAATTTTCTTGCATTATATATACATGATACTATAGCAAAAGAAATTTGAAGATATTTTGATGAAATAATTTTCTCTCCAATGCAAAAGTCAATTTTACACACAAATCCTCGCACAAACTTAATATAAAAATAGTTGATGTGACTACCTTTACAATGAAATGAAATAACAATGTTATTATTATTCATGTATAGGCAAAGAGACACTTGTTTTTCTTTCAAAGGATAATTTACATTGCATCTCTAGTTATAGGGCATCTTTCAAAGTCAATCGTTAACGAATGTGAAAATTGAAAAAAAAAATAAAAAGAGAAAGTGAAATGGAGGTGAGGGGTAGGGATTTGCCTTTGAGAGAAAGAGTGAAAGTGAAAAGAGATTAAGATTTTAAAAAATAAGCCAAGAAGGGATTAAGAAGAGATTAAGCCAACACGTCAGCGTACCACGTGAGCTAAACTTAACGTCGTTTGAGATCAGTTAACGATTGGGGTAAAATGTGTGCATTTTTACAAAAATTATGACTCAATTGAGACAGTTCAAAACTTGAGGACCGAACTGAGATTTTCACACAAACATTAGGACTAAAGGAGGGTTTAAACCAAAGTAAAATAGATAAAAGTAAAAGTATAAAGGATAAGATTGAAATTTAAAAATAAGTAGAGAGATGAGAGGGAGAAAATGGGATGGTGGAGAAAGTAACACTCACCCATTTAACAAATGTGTTCAGGTAAATTGAACTTAATAAGTCAAATTAACCATTTTGGTATTATAGCTATTTACGTAAATTACATAATAAAATAAATTAAATTAAATGGAATTTATAGTTAAATCAACTCTTGGTGTCTTAGTACTTTTTAAGAGAATAAAATTAATAAAAAATAATTTAAAAAATAGTTGATGATTTACAGCAAAATTGCTGATATATTATATATATTGGATTATTGAAATGTACATACTTCTTTCCTCAATACTTTATTTTAATTTTCTAACTTTAAAATGAAATAGAAATATGTACGTTAAAAATTCCTTTTGTATATTATTATAAATAGTAGAATTAAACTTTCGCGTCAGTTGAATTTTAAAGTTAAAAAATAAGAAAATGATATTTTAACACCATTTTTTTACACTATTTTAACACTGCATACGTGTCAAAATGTAGTTGGACGATTTCAAATTAAAAAAAAAATGGTTTTTCTCTTCCAAATATACCCTTGGTTCAGCTTTTTTTAATTTAAAATCGTCCAACTATATTTTGACATGTGTGCAGTGTCAAAAAATGGTGTTAAAATATCATTTTCCTAAAAAATATACATATTGAAGTGTTAAGCTATTATTTGTCATTGTGATCAATAATTTAATTTATAGGATAAAAGAATTAATTATGAAAATAAATTAAAAATTTAATTTTACACGCTGGTTCAAGTTTTCCGAAGACTGGACGAAACTTAATTCACTTTCAAGTTTGTATCATTTATGAAAAAAACAAAACCCAAAACAAATGTTCAGTTAGATTATCCTCCTTCATTAAAACTATTTTCAGTTTTTTTAGTTTATGCTCTGTTATTATAAAACTAAATTTCCAATAAAAAATAACGATCCAATCTATATTTTGAAGTCATCCACACTTGACAAAAAATTTAAGATATTTTTTTATCATACAAAAGTATATTTAAGTAATCAAAATTAAAAAGGTCATATAAAGAAAATAAGTCTTCTCCATTAGTTTTACTTTATTAGTATTCTATTATAGATTATGTTTATAAACAAAGTAATCATTCATTACTGTTAACCTCAGTCTCTCCATCCCTCTCTAACAGTTGAACTACCCCTCCATCTGTTCCAAATTCAATACATTGAGACTGAGATTTCAAAATTATATATGCCATTGCAAATACAGGGGAGTTTTTTCCAGGTAGAGAATTGAAAAGAAAAAAGAAACTAATACCGTAGTCTATTTTTGATTTAATGATTTTATTTATGGTGCCATAATTTATACATGAACAAACCATTATACTTTTATGTACCAGAAAAAAAATATAGTTTCTCTGGAGCTGGATTTTATTGATCACTTGGCAGTTTCACTAGTAAATCCAAGTTATGCCCCAGATCCAGCAAGTCGCCTCTTTGAGGCATTTGATACAGCCAACTGACCAAGTTTATCAGTGTTACCTGAAACAGTCCTTTGATTGATGGGTGTATAATGCCTTAACCATTCCCCAACATAAACCTGGAACATAACAGATACTTCAAAATCAGTCACTAACGTCAATTTTTGTCGGGTTTACATCCAAAAAAATAAAATAAAAAATCAGTCACTAATGGTAGTTCAAAAATCCAAAACCTGTAAAATGGTGACAATTTGCAACTACCAAAAAATGCACAGAAAAATACTGTTATATTTGTTTAACTGCCTCATGGAATGTCTGCTATGAGAAAATGTTTCAGAAAACTAACTACGATTAATCCAAAATTAACCCTACTTAAGTCATTTCCACCACCACATCAAGTCTTGTACAATTATGCCAATGTGATAGTTTACTATATCCATCTGATGTATTTTCAAATATTTTCCATTACAAAAGAAAGATATAGTTCAGCCTCTATGTGATACAACTAGGTAACCATTTTCATGGATACTGAATACTACATAACAAAACATTCATACAACCATATCAGCATTAATAAAAATTATTATGCGAATAAGCAAGACCTTAATATAACCACAAAAATTATTTAGAGAAAGGAAATAACCTGCTGAGGTCTCATAATCTTTGTATCAGGGTCATCTAAGGACTCTCGCCAATGTGCCAAGTATCCAGCCATTCGAGGGATGGCAAATAAAATAGTGAAAAACTCAGGTTGGAACCCCATGGCCCTGATGGTACAAAAACATCAGCTCAATCCTAGTCAAATAATCTGGGAGGAGTAACATAACATATATTACCCTCTGTGGTTACAAAAACTTAATGTAATAATAGGTTACCTATAAATTAATCCAGAGTAGAAGTCAACGTTTGGATATAACTTCCTCTTGATGAAATACTCATCAGACAGTGCAATCTTTTCCAAGGCCACTGCAATCTGCACAATCAAATCATTTCAGATGAAACTTACAAATTCAAACTAAATTTATTGAAATGAGTTGACATTCATTAAGCATAAGAACTTTTCCGGTAAAAAGGTCAAAGGATTTGACTGAATTATCATAGAATTAAATTCAAATACTTGTACATATACATATACAAAACAGTTTGCAACATTTGTTTTTAAAAATGTCTCAAAATAATACAGAAAAAAGACTTTCAAAATATAATATTTAGATATTATGTTCACAGTCAATTCATAGCCCTTATGAACAGCATATCCAGTTTAAGGAACATACTACAGATAAACTATAGCACAAACATATAACAGAAAATGGATAAACACCTCTATAAGAGGATCCCGGCCAACAATGGAAAACACTTCCTCTGTCAGTTTTCTTAAGACCTTTGCTCTTGGATCATAATTTTTGTAGACACGATGTCCAAAACCACTGAGCTTTCGTTTCCTGAAGAAAGAAACCCATCAGACCATAATATCAAATAAAACTATCATTTCTTCTACTTGCGGTGAAGATACCCAAAAAATAGGAGTCACAAAAGAGCAAGTCATTGACCATCACTATTCTTCACAGATAAGGGAAAACGCAAAGATACAAGAAAAAAGTAATAGCCACCTGGCTTTAACACCCTCAATGAACGCTGGAATGTTCTCAACCGTTCCAATTTCACTCAACATTTTGAGGACAGCCTGCATAACAAAAAGTTACATTAGTATAGTCAAATGAGTATAATCAAAGGTTAGATTTCTAAATTACTTTCTTTCCGTATTTAAAGTAAGCAATGGTAAAATAACCACAAGAACATCCTAAGCCACGAAACATGTAGTTTCCACACTATACAAAGGTTAGATAGAATTCTACTCTATTTGCTTTCTGTGTTTACATTACCTCATTGGCTCCACCATGAAGAGGTCCATATAGAGCTCCAATAGCCCCAGCAACAGCAGTATATACATCAACACCACTGCAAGGTGAAAATAAGGCAATATGATGAGATATGTTACTTCATTTTACTTGGAAAATTACTACTTGGGCTAAATTGTTTCACTTGTGACTATTGGGCTAAATTGTTTCACTTGTGACTATTAAGACGCAGTTGAAGCAGACTCAGTAAATTTGATTTGCAGAATTGTCATGCTTAAGTAGTAACATTTACCTTGATGAGAGGTGCCGCACAGCAGATGTAGAACAATTCATTTCATGTTCTGCATGCAGGATGAAGATAATATCTAGCGCTCGAGTTAGCCGGGGATTAGGTTTGTATGATCGGTTGCCGCTGAAAACATGAATAACGGAGACATTATTTGATTTATGCTCATATAGTCTCACGATAACAAAATTCAGCTAATGTGGATACAACTCTACCATCATTGATTAAATCATACTACTTAGTATGTTTTGGTGAGTAAATCTTGTTACTTTTGATTCATAAGATTTTTAGTTTTTATATATATGAAGAAAAGAACATGATAATCCATGAAGATCAGTCGACGAAATAACTTAACACAAGAAACAACTTCAGGTTGATATAAATATTAATCAGACGTTACACAGTAAGACATACAAAGAATCTAGCATGTATAGGAAATTCTCTGTGTAAGAAAGTTCGTTGGATGGAAGCACAGGCGGTCTTCCTGCCAATCTAAGATTAATAGCAGCAGCAATTGTCGTTATCTGCAGTCAAAGTAGAAAAAATGATGATGCAACAAAGCAGTAGGACAGCCCTTGCAAATAAGCATTGAATTGAATTAATACTTCACAAAAATTCAGAAAATAACCAATAAGCATGGAAAGCATTCAGAATAATTGAATCACTAATCAAATATACCATGGACAGATAATTAAGAAGAATAAAGACAACTCAACAAGTAAACCTTTCCAATAATTCGTGCTATTTGCTTGTCTCTCACTTGCTTTGAGTTGTAGATATCAAGACCCTATATTAAAATATAAAAAGAGTGTTAAAAGAAATAATCGAAGCTTAATCAAATACAAGGCAGTACATGCTGAACCTTAATAAATAACAGAGTACAACTCTGCACACATGTATATTGAACTAAGGCATAGGAAAACATGATACCCCATGAGAATCACTGTCAAAAATAATGAAACAGCATCACCTCAAAAGGAGAGTCGTGCAGGAATAAAAAAAACTAAAGAAACAGAGAGATACATCGAATCTCTTCTATTTTAGCAATTACTATTACATTGTGATTTTACCTCAGTATTTATAAGAGTCACTAACAGATAGCTACTGACAGCTGTTATACCAAATTAACAGCTGACATAATAGGATAAACTAACTAACTGATAGTTACTGACAGCTGCTATAACAAACTAACAACTGTAATAACTAAATATGGAATAAGCTACCCACAACTTTCTGATATACTAATGCACTTCAAGGTATAATCAACAAAAAAAATAAGCCCTGGTCTTGGGGTGTTCATTGGGTCGGGTTATCCAATGATCCAACTCGCCCCAATCCAACCCAATTAGATTGGGTTAGGTTTCATTTATACAGGTTCAGTGATGGGTTTAGTATAAGTGACTTGAGATCCAACCCAAAACTAACATCTATACTTGTGTTATAGACAAATTGTTTAATGTTTTTTTTTTTTTTCATGTTCTGAATTAGTTTAGACAAATTTGTTATGATTTGACTTATTGACTTACTTGAAACCTTGAATTAATTTATGTAAGTATTGTCATATTTTTAACTAGGTTGATACTTAAAAATTACAATTTTTAACAAAAAATTAAATTTTTCAAAATTTGGACCCAATTGACTTAACTCAATCCAACCCGCTGTAGAGTGGGTTTGGTTGGGTTTAATACAAAAGATGCATAACCCAACCCAACCCACAGACACCCCTACCTAAACAGCAATAATTGATTGAAAAAAAAAAAATCCTTTTCAATGGACCAATTAAGCGCTATTCACAGATTCTAGTACATACTGTAGAAATTGACTGGAAGAGAATCACCTATTTTATCTTTCCATAAGTACACCACAGACAAGGTAAATTATGATTTAAACTTGGAAAGTAAGATGCAGTTCTTTGAATTACTTGACTCATTATACACTTAAACAATGCAATCACCTTAGGCAATAGCCACCAACTCAGACCAGCAGTGTTAGCAACTTAAAGAAAAATAACATTAATTTATAAACTACTATAGTTCTGAGTTTTTATTTAAATCTAAAATTTCAGTGACCCATTTTTGTAGATACCTAAAATCTTCAGGGGCTCCAATAATGTTTAGAATCGGTTAGAATATCATAATATCATCGTAATATATTTAGAGTAGTTTTGAATGTCTTAGATAATTTCAGGGAGTAGCTTCCATATTTCCTTACATTTTACTATTTGTTTTCCAATTTCATTAGGATTAGGAGTCTTGTATACGTAAAAATAGATCTTTATTTTTTGTATCACTTCCAACGCATAATGTTATTTACACACATGAGACTATTATTCAGAATCTCTATTCGCTCTCTTCCTCCTTACCTGCCTAAATCTCATTAATCTCAACAGAAGCAAAGTTTATTGTCATATATAATACTCAAAATGTCAAATGAAACAAGCTAAAAGCCAAGTACAAAAATTTTAACAAAACAGGACAAGTTCCACAAAAAAAAAAATTAAATATTTCCAATACAAAAGTAAGGTTTGAAAGATCCATATTATATTACCATAATTTATGCATCAATGCTAAGCATATCAAAAGTTCAGTAACTTGAACTCGGACAAAGTTTGTGTTACTTACTTTGAGAGCAGGGTTTGCATCAGGATGATAAACAGACAAAGCGCTCATGGCATTAACAAGCATGCCCATTGGATGTGCATCATGAGGCATTGCTTGTATTATATCCTACAAAAGAAATGTATACCGTTTCTGTTAGCTTAATACACTTGTACTTCTAAAAAGAAATTGACAATCTGATTACTCTCCTTTGAGTGATTTCACAAGAAACTCCCAGGCTTATACATTAGAACAAAAAACAATTTGGTAAAAGAGGAATATTCGTAACATAAAAAGTGAACAATAATATTGATACAGGAACCACCCCTAACATTTATCTGACTGACCAATTAAGTGAGATTACAAAATGCTTAGTAAGATTCTCAATTTTCTCCTTAAAGGCATTGCTAGCATACATTGTTGAGAGTAACAACATAGAGACACACAATACTAAAGTGCAAGTTATGACTTTATGATGTATGAACTGCATGAAGTGTATGTGTATGTGCATGAACTTACTGCTTAATATACTCTGATTGATTAAGCTTTGAATCACTTGATCATTCTAAATGCTAACCAATAGATAAAAATAAAAGGAGCTACCAAAGTTTTTGACAAAGTAAAATACAATTGCCATATTAAATTTTAAGTAATAATACAAAAGATGTGATTTGCTAACAAATCTAAAACTGGCTACTGACTGAAACAGAAAAGGTTGCCAGATAAGAATTTGGGTCCTTAAACCAATAATAAGTTATTTGATAGCAGAAAAGCTCACCAAAACTCCTTGTGGTACAGCTGAATGCTGAGATATGTTGAACTCCCATGCTGCTAACTGACTTTCAGAAGGCAAATTTCCATACACTACAATGACAGAGTAAGATAGATTTAACAAACACTAAAAACATATAAGTGATGCATAAAATGAAGCCTGAATTTATTAATAAGGACACGACATCTATGCATCTTTGGTGATATAAAATTAGAATCTCAGCTAATCATCAGTGAAAAGAAAAACCCACTAACTTATGAGAAACAATGGCAACAAAAGCCCCATGCATGTGCAAGGAAATTACTAAACAATACTCACTTATGAGATATGACACTTCCGTAAAGGTGCTTTTCTCTGCCAATTCCTCAATCGGAAAGCCTCTATATCTAAGGATTCCCGCATCACCATCAATGTAAGAAATCCTTGAGATGACAGGAGCAGTGTTCAAGTAGCCAGGATCATAAAGCTTGAGTCCATTATCATTTTTCCCAGTTGATATCTACAGATCAAAAGTTAAAAACCCTATAATCTAATACCAAGAATTAACATACATAAACAGCATTACAATTAATTACAGACCACCATATCTACAATTTCAGTGTTTCACTATAAAATCTGAATAAAATACCTACACACAAAAAATACTTACCTACAAAGTTGTTTGGATTATGAAGCCTTTTTTTTCATTTTTAGTTTTACTTGTAAACATAAATTTTCACAATGTTTCCATCTTATTTCCTATTTTCAAAAGCTTGTATAAGAATCATAAAAAAAACAATTTTTTTCCTTTTCTGTTTTTTCACTGTTTTCTGTACTAACTTTTGAAAATAGGAAATGAAGTTAAATAACTAAAAGAAAACATTTGGAGTTAGGTCGATTTGCATGTTCTCAATTACAAAAGAGAGAGACCCTAATGCCAAATTAATTAGTGCATCCCCAACTTGATCCTTGAAATTAAAGCAGTCAGGTAATTGATCCCTGACATTAACAAAAAAGCAAAAATAACCTCTGAAATTGTAAATTATCAATCAATTCAATCCATCTATTAGTTGGTGTCTTGTAAAATTGTTAGAAAAGCTGAGTTGGTACCTTAGGTGTTTGCATGACATCCAAAAGTGCATGCCATGTAAGAGGGACCAAATTGACTGAGAATTTGATAAACTATTTTGATGAAATTGACCCCTTCTCTCTTCAGGACCAGCACAAGGGTAGGCCACTAAAACTCAAACCCTAGGCTCACAAACAAGAAAATATTTTTGCCAATAGTTTCTCAAAGCAAAAAGGTCAAATACGTTGACAAAAATACCCAACATACAGCTCCCTTATTTAAAGTAGAAAAATCTCATTCTTTCAAAGTTCGCATTAGGTTCCACTCACTGTTGGCCGGCCTCACCTCTCTTTGTCTTCTCTATTAAAAACTACTTTTCTCACCTTGTCTTCACACATTTCATGAGCTCAGGAAAAACATTTCTTCACAATTTCCAATTCTAAGAGCACACATATAGGGAATAAAAAAACCTTTCACAGTGGTATGCAGTTGATTGCTAGGATTAATCAACCTAAAAGCAAGAAGAATTAAAAAAAGGAGCAAGCAATTACTTCCACGTCAACAAAGCCTAAAGTTTTGATCAAATATGCAAAGTTTACTCGAAAAATGTAAACCCTAATCCAGAATGTCACAGGGAATACCAAAGCTGGGGGCAGGTTGAAATTGGTCACAGCTTATGTATTTGGGCTTTAAGTTCTTGGCAGTGTTCAGGAACTGAAAGAATTAGGGAGAGAAAATAGGAAAAGGTAGAGAGAGATTTAGAAAAGAACAAGAAGTTTATTAAAATGGAAAGATAGAACTTCAAGAGTACCCCAGAGTTAACATTCCAGACAGAGAACGAGACTTTCTCCCAATTACAATCAAGGAATCCAAAACTAACTCTTACAAACAACTAACTTAGGTATTTATATAACACAGCCTTATACTCCCGCACATTACTACTAACTAACTGATGTAACTAGTTCTCTTTTCTTCTAACATAAACCTATAATGTTTTAGGAATCTTAGCCACATCTAACATTTGTCTTCTTCTATGGGCCTAACATGGTGAAGTCAAACAATTCAATTAATGTTTCCAGTTGAGCGAATGCATAAGTGATTGCTTGCTCACGTTTTGCTGCATCTTGTTCACAGACAAGGTCAGTGTTATAATTACAGAAATAAGAATCATATCTTTAAAATTGCAATATAGGATCACATCTTTATATCATATTTGTGCTATTCTAGGATCATATTTTATTATTAGATGATATAAAATCTCTTTCAGTTGTTCTATTGAATTCTGTACTTCAATAGAAATACCCGTGTTGTTACAAAAATGTGATTTCAACTCCATGTTTCTCTTTATCTTTATAGTTTAAAAGTCACTATAATCCTCATCCTCCACCAAGTGCAGAAATTTTTTATTTAACTCCATGTATATGTACACGCCCTCTAGAATTGGAAATGTTCTAGAAACATTTTTTTCTGAGCTGAAATTGATGATGGTGTGAGCTGTGAAATGGAGCTGAAAAAGTTGTACTTAAATTAAATGGAGAAGACAAAGAGAGGGGTGTTCAATTTCATCAAAAAAGATTTATCCAATTTCAGTCAATTTATCCCTAGGCAGGTAGTGTGTGCTTAGTTGGATGATATATAGGTATTCGACATGTCAACTAAGATTTTTGCACGTTAAATGACACCAGCAAATAAAAAGACCAACTTGTATGACAATTTATAATTTCATATATCAGTTTGCCTATGGTCATGTCAATGACCAAATCGACCGACTCCTAAACCAAATTGGTGATTCACTCATTCCAATCAATTCAAGAGACACAAAACATGTAGTTCGTCCTTGAAATTGTTAGGCGTAGTTACCTTGGTCTCTGAAACTAAGGAAATAAATAAATAAAAAAAAAAAAAAAAAACTTAAAAACTTTAACTTTGATACGTCAATCAAGTTTGTCCAACTGTTACAAGCATTGTATGTAACTTAAAGTGTTAATATTAACTTCAGTTAACAAAAATAAATGATAGTAATTAGTAAATTTGGAGACTTAGATAGAACAACTTCTATTTTTGAGGATTAATTTGAAATTTTCATAGCTTTAGAACCTGTGACAAGCTTAACACTTTCAAAAGACCGAAAATTTTCATTTACCCACAATCACAAAGGAGTAAAATTGAGCACAACCCAATTATCCAAATTAAAACCCCTTTCAAAGGTCAAGATCACAAGCGAAAACACAACTTTCTACTTAGAAGCACATCAACATAAAAAAGCACCACAAATCCAAAAAAAAGGAGCCAACCCCAACCCCAACTCCAACTCCAAAACGATTCAAAGCAGACGAAACAATAAAAATTGACAAAATCTCACTTCACAAAATCCGAAAAGGAGGATGAATCAGCATTAGCAGTACCTTCTTGAAGTCAGAGGCTCTAACGGTGCCTTCTGGGGAAACATCGATCTGGTATTTTTTTCCGGTCCTCTCATCGACGACGGTGAGGGTACCCTTGAGGTTCCCCGGCGGCGAGGCTCCGGAGGCCGCGGAAAGGTGGAAGGGTTGGATCGCGGCGGTGGCGGCGGCGTCGGAGGGAAATAAGTGAGCTGCGAGAGTGGCTAAACGATTGCGTGCTGTGTGTTCAGAAGCTCTTGACATGGTTGTGTGTCGATGGTTCTTTGTTGATTGGAGAATTTGAATGATTGAAGAAAGCTAAAGGATTGAATATGCCAATGGATTTGCGGATCAGAGTTCAATTGGAGGTTTGAACGAAGAGAGAATTTTTTTCAGCTATTATGCACGTGTCCGTTCCAGAGTTGAATATGCAGACAATGCACGTGTTTCCCATTTTTGTTTTATTTTCCATATTTTTTCGATTATTGAACTTTGTTTTTTATTAATAAAAACTCTCACTTTTAAAAATACAACCATGACCTTTTAAAAGTTTAATTAAGGATGTCAATATCCGTTTACAATTTTTTTTGTAATTAAGTATATATTAATAGTATCACTAAATATACTAAAAAATTATTAATAAAACTAAAATAAAGTAATTAAACTTTTACAAAAATTTAGTTGATTAATTTTAGTAATATTCCTCTCAACTATTTTTTTAAAATCCAAACTCGATGTCTTATTCTAAAATAGAAAAAAAAAAAGTATACAAAATGATATACATGTTTCTTTTATTGAGAAAATTTCATTTTCTTTCGAAAAGTTACTTTCTCATTTATCTCTCCAAAAAGGAAGTATCAAAAATAACTAAATAATGATTAAGGAATTCGCTCTTTGAATCACTAAATTAGACTTTTCCATCCTCTTAGTATAACTGTTTTGTTAGGAATGTTATCTTTAAAAATATTTATTCTTTTCCTTGAATTTTGTATTATTCTTTTTAACTGAAATTACTTTTATATGGTTATTTATTAGATTTTTTTAATTTAAATTTATTATTTAATATAATACAATTATCTCATTTTATTGAAGATAAAATTAATCTAAGTATTTGTTTTTTAAAGTCGCAAAGATGTGCTATAAATACTAATTTCATAAATTTTTTAAATTTTTTTTTCAAAAGCATTTGATTTTCTTTTTCTAAGGAATTTTCGTTAAAAAAACTTTTTCAAAATATATATATATATATATATATATATATATATATATATATATATATATATATATATATATGACATTTTTTTTCGAGTTACATGTCTCCTTATCTTTCAATGAATTTATCATCAGTGTACTCAAGCTTTTGAATGTAGTTCCAATATAATTGCATTTGAACAATTGGGTTGTTTTCAAGCCTTTAGGTTAGTTTGTAAAGCATTGTATTTGTCTTCTTCGCTTAATTTTATGTACTTTTACCTTATACAAACAAGGGATCTGATCACTTGGCTATCCTTGGTGAACAAGCTTGGTACCTCTCTCTTAGGCACATGCTACCAATCTTTCAAGAAATTTAAGAATGAATTTTTTAGAGTGATGATTAACCATGTCGGTCATTCACACTTCCCTTTTATTAGATCAACAATCCTTTGAGGTACAAGAAATGGCCTAAGGACATCCTACTCGAGAATGATTAAAGGATAATGAAAATCTATGAACATCTCCCAAAGAATTTGTCTGCTAAGAACATTATTAGAGTTTACTTATCCACTAGGTCGGTTACCAAGTTGCATGGTAAGTGTACAATAGACTCTAATTTGAACATTTTTCTCAACTAATATGAGAATTTTTGGGGTGGTGGCGGGTTATATGGCTCAACATACTGAAGTACCTGAAAAACACAAGAAAGGGGAGGGGGGGTTGAATAATGTTAATGGAAAAATCTTTTCACAGCTCTTATGATATAGCATGTTCGTCGACTATGAGATTTATCAAATAGTTGTTAAACGCTCGACTTCAAGTGATTGTAAATGATAACTTCTTTTCATGTGCTATTTAGAATGTGTAGTGCAGAGTTTATAAGAAATTCGTTAATTAAAGAATAATTGTTTTGGATGGGAAGATTCTTGTTTTGTAAAACTAAAGTGCTACTACAGGTTTTTATAAGAGAAGCGCTTAGATAGAGATAAATAATAAATGCTCAGATATTTTTATACTGGTTCACTCCAACTAAGTTACGTCCAGTCTCTTCTATCCATAGAGGGTTCCACTATCTTCAATAAGATTACAACTGAGTATTCTCGACGCTTCTGATATCCTCAATCAATGAATAACCTTCTATTACTGTTAAATTTCAGTATGTAGAGTTAAGCTTGCTTTTTTATTTACTATTTATTAAATACAAGACAATGTGGGGACATTTAAAAGAATGGAACTAAAAAGGAAAAATCTATTCTAAACTAAAATTTGTTTGAAGAATAAAAAAATTGCAAGAAAAGAATTTAAATCTAGAATCTAAGCTAAAGTGTGGAATCAAATCAGAATCTAGAATTAAAAATACAAAGACTAATTATATAAAAGAAACAAACAAGAATGGAATAATGGATACAACCTATAAAGTAAATGGACAATGCAATGAACTGGAAGTAGAACAATGAATAAGAAATCAAAATCTAAGGAACAAAATTTATAATCCAATCAGCAAAACTGTCAAAAGAAATGGTCAAATCAAAGACATTAAGCAGAAGCAAAGTTTTAACATTTTAACCTGAAACACCTAAGCTAATGAATAAAAACAGAATTATTGATTAAACATCATGAATAAGAATCAAAAGTGCCAAGATTAGTGCAGAAAAGTGATCATTTACAACTCATGAAGACATCCTCTAAAGTTATACCCATTTTGGGGTATTTAAGTTCCAATTCAGAACTTAGATTGCGTAAATGTCTACTTACTATACCAAACCACAACAATTTCAACTCTAATTCAAGTTTCTAACCAATATCATAAACAAATTCCTATTCTAAATGCAATTAACACTTTATAAGACTCTATTGCAACTCTACATTCGACTATTACAAAATGCAATGATAATAAAAATGAACTTCAGATTTGACTAAACATAAAAAAAATGAATAAAGGAAGAACACTTAATAACAATAAAAGAATCAACCGAAATTAAAATTTCATTAAAAGTAGATCACAGATTGTCACGGTTCCATGAATCTCTTCAGCAAAATCTAGAATCAAGAACATTATCTCTACTCTATGAAAAGCGAATAAACCATATGTGCAGCGTTTGTCACCCACTACATCTACTCTCTATTCTACTCTATAAAGATACCAAATATTGAGTAAGAACTTCATCGTTGGACAAAGTAACAATTTTAGCTTATTGTATCGTTTGGACTAATGTTAACGCTTTTTGTGATATTGCCTACTTTAGAGCAAGAGCGTTTAGAAGGTCACGTTTTCTTTTATGTTTTTGGTTTAAGCCTTTTAGGGTGTTTTGTTAAAGACATATTCTTGACATTTTTCTTACTTTCCGAGAGTCCAACTAAATACCCTTGGATACAGTATAGCTTTCACGTTTAGCATAACTCTCTTAGACGTTTTTTATTACTAGTCGTTTAACATTGCGTCTAGGTGTTTTGACTAAGGTGTTTTTGTGTTTTCTACAATACTAAGTGTTTTCTTAAGACTTATTTGTTGGTGGGGATTTTGAACCTAATGCTTATGTTTCTACCTATGGTATTTTCATATTCTTATTTCGTTTATTATTACTTTGTTAAAGTTCAAAACATGAGAGCGTTTAGATCTATAAATGATTTTGTCTTAATACATACTGCCAAAGTAGGGGGACAAGGACATCTTTTGTCGCCTCAGGAATTAGTTGGCCGATGAGGCGAAGAAGATTGGGAAAATTTTTGTTCCGAACTTGCAATGAGTAGAGATTATAAAAGGACCATGCCACCCAAGCAAAGGGATGTAGGGAAAGACAAGAAGAAGTTAAGGGTTGAGTTGCTCGACCATGGTGGAGATGCGATCTCAAGAAGAAAATCATCTGAATTGAGTGGTTTGGAAAGTCCTATGGTCGTGATGCACAAGGGAATGCAAATTGGCCTAAAAGACAATGAGTTGAAGATGGTGGAAGACGCTGACTTGGCTACTCTCTTGCAAGCTATGATTGAATTTTAAAGTCGGTCCCTTATTATCTACTAGAGGCTAGTAAATTTGCTATAGAGGGAGTTGGTTGATGGGGACAAGACAAAAATGGATGACGACCTTACAGCTCTGCAAAAGAGCGTGAAAAGTAAAAGAATGTCTGGGTTGAGCAGCATAAGGCATTTGAAGCTGAGATCAAGCAGTTAAAGACCTGGAAGACCAGGTGCCTCGACTTTTTAGAAGAAAGCCAAGAATCATCAAAAATAAATGAAGGAGGAAAATAAGGCCCTGAAAAAGGAAATGGAAAAGGAGAAGTAAGGTCGAGTAGTATTGAAGGCTAACATGGTTGGGCTTCAAAAGTATATACTTACTAAGCAGACCAATGACTTTAACAAGACAATCCGTCACTCCAAGTTCCTTTACTAGGATCCCCTTGAAGGAGGTGAGATTTTATGTAAATAAAGACATCTTTGAAAATCGAATGCTAGACATTAACAAGATAGCGACCACTAAGGTGAGGAAAGTTTAGAGAGGAGATCGTTAGAGTCAGTCCTTCAACTTTCATTAATCCAATGGTCGAAGATGATGATGATGATGACAACGGGGGCCGATGAGTAGATGAACACTCTATAGCTTTTGTTGCTTGTGTTTTGTAGTTTTTCTTTTTTGGTAACTGAGTACATAGGCCACCAAGGATGTAATTACAATTTACCATCAATAAAAATTATCTTTCTTGGCAACCTTATGTTCTAATTGCATGACTTGTATTTTTATTCATATTTCAATTAGTGCATGTTGAATACTTTATTCTTGCCATGTAGTGATCATGTTGGAGTAAAATTTATAAACTTTGTATGTTTTTAAGGCTCAACCAAGACAACCTTGGTAGGCGGCATGGAACTACTTGGAAGGTTCAACCAGGACCGTAAGGAATTGCATGATTGGTTCGACCAAAACCACTTTGGTAGGCGCCAAGGAACTGTATGGATGGTTCAACTAGCACAACCTTGGTAGGCGATGGAGAAATGCATGGAAGGTTCGACCAAGACCACCTTGGTTGGTGGCAGGAACTTACTTGCCTGTAAAATAGTCAAAGAGAAGTTTAAGAGTGAAAACCCTTATTTTATTGATGTAGTGCCTCGTGAAAACCTTCTCAGTCAAAACCCTCCTTAGGGAAAAAATGAATAAGGAAAGAATATACTTGGGGTTACAATAGATAAGTTAGCTACAAGTTCATAACTGAAATAAAATTTCAAGTGTGTTACATTCCAAGTATTGGGTACATACTGCCCCAACAAATATTCAACCTTATAAGCACTCTTGCCGATATCTTCAATAATGCGAAATGATCTTTCTTAATTTTCGAAGAACTTGTCATCACTCTTCCCTTCCTAGAATTATTAGCCATTCACCATAATAAGTCACCTCTTCTAAAGCTTTTGGATTGTAACTGAAAATTGTATCTTCTTGTCGCCCTCTTCTTTGTAGTCACCTTACATATTTGGGCCTTATCTCGCCTTTCAACTAACAGGCATAGACTTGTGTTGAGATAGTCTTGATTGTGCTCTTCATTATATATTTGGCATCACAAAGATGGTTCGTCAATCTCCAAGGGATCATGGCATTTATGTCATACACTGAGCTAAAGGTAGTCTCTTTGGTTGATGATTATAGAGTGCAGTCGTATGCCCACAACACTTCTAGTTAGTCTTTTGGCCTCCTACCCTTGGCCAAGTCCAATCTCTTATTCAATTTGAACAAGATGACTTTGCTGGTGGCTTCAGCCTGTACATTACACTAGGGTGTTCGACTAAGTTGGTTTTGTGCTTTATGCGGAGACCGATATAGAACTTCGCTAGCTCCTTGTCTATAAACATGGCCACGAGAAAAAGATAACTATGTACCCAACAGATGATTAAGGAAGAATTTTGACAATAAAAACCCCACTAAACACTTAACTCATAATAACTTGAACAAATGGTTAAGTACGAGTTATAAGAAACTCTACCACACCCTACAGTTGATAAAGGTGGTCAAGGAAAAACACATATTGAATGGTTAATTTATTATGACTTTAATTGGCCAACCAAACAACTACTAAAAGATCATTAAAATGCCCGTCCATAGGGTATATTAGAAATTGTTACTCGAAAATTAATCAATAATAACATTGCAAATGCAGGTAAAAGAAAGAATCAATCTGATAGACATGTGAATTCAAATTAATTGATATTGCAAGTATAGTTTTTACAAAAAAGCCAACATGAAAGACACCATCCTATACTGTTTACAAAAAATAAAGCCCTGTACGGGCCAAAAAAGTTAAAGCATGGTATTCTAAGGATTGATAACGTTTCGAGCAACATTTGTGGCAACAATATCTAGTTCCTCGTTCCTCTCAATCGTCATTTCATGAAGTAACATAAATTGTTATCGACCAACATCAGCTTTGCCTTCTTGAACCCGACTTCATGTTGGTCGATAACAATTTGACCAATCTCCTCGAGCTCGACTACCACGGTGGTCTACTTGGTAAAGTCCTCCACCATCTTATCTTTTTTACGATCAAGTAATAGATCATATACTTGATGTTACATGCAATGGTTTTTGTCGGCTAACCACTTCTCAACCGTCCTAAAATTTGCTAAGCGAGCCTTTAGGTCCTCTTAAGTATATTAGCAATTGAGATGAGCAGGGAAGGCAACTTTCAAGTTAGAATCCAACTTAGAGTTATCCTTTAGAGCTTGTTCCAAGTCTAGATGAGCCTCGAACAACACATTTTATAGTTGCTTGACCTCAACTCCAAATACCCATGGAAACCTTAGTGCTTAGTAAGGCTGCCTGAACATTGAGTTCAACAAGGGCATCCATTGCTTCCTGCTTGGTGATACCTTTAAGCATATCTTTTTCAGTACTAGTCATATTGAAAAAAGATATCGTGGCACCTAATTGCAGTTTGGTGTCGTCATATTAAAAAAAGATACCTTGGCACCTAATTGCAGTTTGGTATCAAAGATGCCACTAGCCAGTGTCTTAAATGTCTTGCCTTTCGTCCGACAACTCTTCTTGTGAAAGGACAAGGACTTCTACCCTTATCGTGAGACTTCCTCTTCCTCCTGTCTTTTTTTTTTCTCCACCAATCAATCAGAGAGGAAGATGTTGGTCAATGTATCGAGTTGGAAAATAGGTTGTCTTGCCGCTTCAACATCAATAACTAGAAAGGTCGATTGAGCAAGAGTTAGAAGTTTGATGATCAAACACCAACCATGCCTGACCGCTGTGTGGCGAACTTTCTAAACCAATCGACCTTCTTAGGATTGTTGGAAGTCATAAGGTCTAAAAAATAACAAAAAATTTAGCAAGTTAATATTGAGTAGTTATTTGAGTTAAATAAGGAAGTCAACTCACCAAAAACATCATCACAAAGGGTCGAAGACCCATGACACTGAAGAAGTCCTTAAGATAGGAGATGACAGGGGAGTTGATTGATGATTGCCAACGTCGACTACTCTTCAGGTGTCATCAACGATGGGAACCATGAAGTTATTCTCTTGAGATATTGAGTCCAATATAGAAGAAACTTAGACTGATTGTTAGCGTAAAACAAGTACTGTTGGTCAGCCTCCTTTATACCTACTTTGAAGTATCCGATTTTGAACCATTTGTATGAGGCAATGAACAAAGAGAATAACCATTTCTTCTTTTCAACTATTAGAGACACCTACCCTTTCTTGGTGTTCGAACGAATGTGAAAATGGTGAAGGAACAGTGGAGGTGTGGGGTCAAATTTAAGGCCTAGCACAATATTCAAAAGCCTGTATACAAGCCCAACTGTTTATGGTTTGTGCAACATTTAGTTCACACAACACACCTATTTGAAATTTATCAAATGAACCCTAATGGGCAAATCGTTGAACAAGCAAAAGTACATGTAGAAGAAGTCCATAGGGCAACCTTCCTTCCCATGGTATACCTGCTCGTTTTCTATACAAATTTGCAGATTCATCAAATCGTCGCCCATGCCATCACCAAGCACATACGATCACTTGACCCATTCACACAAATCTCGACCCCAACGAAAGCGAGTTATGTACTCGCGAACTTCATGATACGTCCAATCATAGCATGAAGCGACCGAGAGATTCAACTCATCCCCTTTATTTGAAATATCACCTCAATTTTTGTTGTTGAATCCTCCTTAACAACTTTAGGACGACTATTCTTATTTTCCTTGGTATTTAAACCAATTATCACACTATCAATCGAGTTTAAACTTTGCTCAGTTGATGTCTAGCATCGTGTGAAGACGTCAACAATGACACCGATGGCGATAACGCATCATCAGCTTATCCCCTGTCATACCTACCAGAAGACTCCTTAGACGAAGACAGACGAGCGATGAACATTATTACCTTGAGTAAGAAAATGATTAGCTGAGCAAGAAGCAAAAGAAGAAAATAATGAAAATGAAACCATCCCATATTTATAGGAGTGTGCATCTCAACTATCTTCAATCCTCAACTGTTAGATTTGTTAGCTTCCAATAGAAAGAAGCAACCTTTCAAATTCTGACAAGCGGCAAGTTTGAGGCATCACAATTGTCTCCACCAACGATCATAAGGTAATATGAACTACCAGTAAGAGTTGGTGGCACAATATCAAGCGACCAAAATATAAGTCATCACAAGTGTACAATATACTCGTCCAATCAACTATTAATCAAACAATTAATTCTTTGTTTGGTGAATTGGATCGAACGGTCAAAACACTTCAAAGACCGAACAACCAAACTAAAGTAGATTAACTCCAAAACCATCCTACTTAAGACTAAATCACAATTAGCAATAGTTGAACTATAATTAAATCGACTTTAATCAAAGGTTTATCACAAAATCTATAAATAATACACATTAATTAAAAGTTCATCACAAAATCTATAAATAGTAGTTTGAAATATAAAAAAAAAAAAAAAATAGGTTTCTTATCATCTGAAGTAAACTAACTTTGGTGTCACATAACCTTTCATAAGTACCCTCGGCCGATGTTAATAAACAAAACTTGGATTTGAGAATGTCCAATTAAAGACCATCTCTTAGATGATATTTAACACTAAAAGCAACTTATTTTATATTTTAACGAGGAAAACAAATTTCTGAAGACACCTTTATAACTCTTTCTTTCCTTTACTATAGGCAGTCTTTGAGATACTGCATAATCACACTAATCCCATCTTATGTTCCCATGGCACTAAACTATGGTTAAGATTAATATAAAGTACAAATTTACCGTATCTACTGCTTGCATGGTCACATTTTCTTCTATGGTATTGATGATGCCTTGGGAATTAAGTTGCATTTCATGAACGTTAATTCACAAAAGCATAGGAGGAAGTGCAAGCTATGCATCAAAAAATGAATATAAATAATTATACAAGGAACGATATAACACCTTTAAATGGAGTCAGCCTAAAAAATTTTTGCTTCTCTACAATATTGTAAGGTATGTACCCTATACAGCAACACTACAATCACCATTCTGTGAAATATCCTCATGAGTTTCAATAGAAGAATGTTGAGACACTTCCATTGCTGCTTTAGCAGATGAAAGTTCACTTTCAGGGTTAATATGTGAAAGCTTAGAATTAACAAGATTGTCAGTTGGATTGCTTTGCAGTTGATTGACCAAACTTGAGTCACCAAGTTGGGAGTGATCGAATTCGGCAGCAGCATCATGAAGCGTATCATCAATATCATCATGACTAACATCACAAAGTTGTGAATTATCAATCACCATATTATGAGAAGGTTGCACAATGTGAATTTCATTGGCTGCATTCAGCTCCTCAATGTTTTCCTCACCAGTCACATGATTAAGCTCTTGCTTTATTTCTTCACCAGCTCTGTGCTTTAGTTCTTCATGGCTAAATTCGGCAGCTACATCATCTGGCTCTTCATTATTTTCTTCACCTGCAGTATACCCTAGCTCGGATTCATCAACATCAATGTGTGTATCACAGAGCTGCATGTTTTCACTATCAGCATCTGCATGAATCAACTGGACAACGCTGACTGCATTGTCTACAGAACATAATTGTGCATGATCAAGCTCTCTTTCAATGTGACTTAGATGTAACTGGCCAACCTCAATAGCAGTGCCATAATACTGAGGTTGTTCATCTTCACTAACGGTGGTATAATGAACCACACCATCCTTTCGCATTCGTTTCCCAGCTCCTCCTTTTCTTCTAACCCTCTCCTTTCCTCTGACCCTTTTACCTAGTTCAACTTGTGGGCTCCCTGAAGCCATCACTGGACCACCAATTTGGTCTCTCAAACATTCATGTGCAATATATCTTATCCTTGATATTGATTCAATTTGCTGTGGATCTAACCCTTTTGTTGAAAACGTATCTGCTATGTGAGCAATATCCCTCAGACCAGCATTCTGCATACATTCGTTTATTTTCTTTAAAAAGCATTTCAAACTTAATCCATAATTGCTATAAGATATAAAACCAAATTCATAAAACATATCCTTACCGTTCTCTGGAACTCAGTTGACAGAGAAATAGGCCTGCCGATGAACTTACGAGTAATTCTCAGATACCACTCCATGTACTCGCTTTCATCTACACCCTCATCCCCGTCAACAATATGCACTTGACGATCCATCCACTCGTTAAGCTCGGATTCCATTTTCCCTGACAAATCAACACCACCATCAACTCCTCTACTCTTCCTCTCCCACCGCTCCACATCATCCGGAATTGATTGCAGCATGCCATATTGCCTTAAGCATCGGTTTGGAAGATGTCTTTCTGCCTTGTCAAAGCATATCAGCATTGTCTTTGACCTCCCAAGAATTAAAGTGCTTTTGATATGTTCTGGAATTACCATGCTGTCCATGTTTCGATATGGGAGCCACTCCACCTGTACATTTACATCGTTTCAACTAGATTCTACTTTTAACATAGTCAGAAGTATTAAACATACAAAATGAAAATAAGACTTACATCACATGGCTTTAGGGAGTCCAGAGCCTTCCGGTAGAAAACTACATCACGATTTGCAGTTGGGCCACTTTGTTTTCCTTTCCATCTAAGCACAAAGGGAAATCGATCATGCATCAGCTCAAGATTGAGCTTTGGTCGTCCAATGTTTAGGTGAAAGTAACTCCAACACTACAAGTACACAATAAACTATTAACACTTGAGACAAAGTAAAATTGAGGTTTGAAGGGAAATGAAGAAAAGGGTGAAAGAGAGAAGTTAAAAAGAAGTGAAACACACTTATATAAATTACCTGAAGTAGTGTTAAACAGCCACTAATGGTACTTTGAGTTTTTAGTGAGGCATTGCCCAGTGCTCTGTACAAGAAAGCCAACGCTGCAGCACCCCAGGCATATTGCCCACATCTAGCGAAATTCTCAAATAATGGCAAATACATTACAGGGACTTTGTTCCCTGTAGTTGTGGAGAATATGGTGCTACCAACAAGATAGAGAAGATATGCACGAGTATGTTGCTCAATCACTTCAATTGGAGCATCTTCAGGACAACGAGAGAAGAACTCTTTCAACCAACTTAGCTTCACCATTCCACCACTTGTGTAACCAGATTCTGGTGATCTACCAAGATACTTTTCACAGACAGAACTGCATGCTGTATAGGTAATACCAATTACAGGTTCACCATCAATAGCCAGCCCAAGCAAGAGTGCAACATCTTTAAGGGTTACTGTCATTTCACCAACATTCAAGTGAAATGTGTTTGTTTCTCTTCTCCACCTTTCAACTAGAGCAGAGATAAGTGGATTGTCTAGACTAATAGCTGGGATTGATCTTAGGTATCCAAATCCAGCCTTCTCTACCATTTCAACCTGTTTATGAGTAAGGGTCCATTGGTCAAGCTTAGAGGTATGCTCATGACATCTGAGGGCACCACGCTCCTGTTAATACATAAATGAGAGAAAAACTATATAAGTAATCAAGATATAGAAAAGATTGTTTAGAAAACCAAACGCCAAAAAGGATGAGGCAGAGAGGCTTCTCAACTAGCAAACAGCACCTGTCCATCCCAAACTGCTGTAGAGACATGCTTATCTTGGTCATACAGAACCGAACCATCAATTGGACCTGGATTAGTTGTATAAGGGTCCCCTGCTCCAACTTCCATTACAATGACTAACTACAAACATCCAAGAAAGAAGTGAAATAAGAGCATGGTCTTCAAAATTTCTTAATTTATTTAATAAAAGAAATTTTACACAAGAGGAATGCAAGGGCTGGAAAAGTGCAAATTCTTCAACACAAAAATGGACAAAAGAAGATAAAATTCATTAGTACATCAAAGGAAAAAAGCCTACTACAAATCCTAAGGATTATTATCTAGAAACCCCATCCGAAATTCCAAATTATTAGGACAAAACCCCAAAGCAAAATATTTTCATAACTTAATCAGAAGGATGTCCTAGAATGAAACCTGACAGAAGTCAGCACCTATCAACTCAATTAAGTAATGACATCACAAATGATATATATATATATATATATATATATATATATGAGAACTTTCCTTACCAGGAATTGAATGATTTATATTGCAGATTTTAGGGATTGATCATTCCTGTTATCTAAAGCAAGTAATAGATACACCTCAACTTTGTCTGCCATCTATTCTTGCTTCATTGAGTTACAAAGTTCCATTTCCTTGTATGAACAGCATTTTGAGGAAAAGTTGCCAAAGAAAAAATCTGACAAAACACAACATTCATGCAGTTAGTGAAATACGACAAAACAAAATATCAACACAGCATACGATATTTGACAGAACACCACATTGATGCTGTTAGTGATATTTGATAATATTAACTTGTTAGTGATATATAATATGTTACAACCAACAGGAAGTCCGGGGATCATCCAACAGATTCAAAACATAAGGGAAATGTACAGTCATCTAACAGATTCGAAACTTGCTCTGTTTATTTTAAGCCCACTAGAGTGACATCTAAAATAGCAAGAATTCAATATAACGATCACTTAAAGAAAAATAGCCGTCAAATCCACACAAAAACATAAAAGTTAAAATCCCACACCAAGAGTTACACAAGTTAAGATCATTTTACTTTCATTGGAACCACAGAGGAAACAATAAGCAAGTTCTTAAAAAAAACTTCAACCTCTCTGGGTCCCACTCAAAAAGTAAAGTCAGAAAGCTAATTTATTTTCTCCTCAGTTCATCAAAACCCAGTAACCTCAACCACGTTAAGAATATTTATTGAACTTAATTCCAGTTTTCAATTCAAAAACAACCCCCATACCCACATTACCTCTCAACTGCTACTCCAGAATTTCAAAAATTTCATTTTTCTATCATCTCATTCCAACCTCCTGAACCAAACAAACACCACAATTCCTCTGGGAACCTTTACTTCCAGAAAACACAAGACACAACCTATTCCACTCAAAACAAAACACGGCACATTCACCCACAAGGCTCAATCTCAAGAAAACTCAACAAAAAAACCCTTCTCATTCCACAACACTCAACATAATCACTCCTTAAAGACCTCAAGAATCAGCTCCACGAATCAATTGCATTACAGGCACCATCCTCTTTTTTCCTCAAAAACAAAAAACCCCACAATCCGAATTGCTACTCAACACCAGACACACAGAGCAAACAGTGAATCACGCAAAAGCAACCACACCCCATGAAAAAGATGAAAACTTTGGGCGAATTGAACACAGGGGTGCAACTGGGATATCACAAAGAAAACACCCACAGAGAAGAAGTGCTGGGACCCCACCCGAATTTGGGAGCCCAGAGAGAGAAAGACGAGAGGGAAGAGGCAGGGGAAGAAGGAGAGAAGAGATCTGCATGGCTTAAGTTTTCCTTGGGATTGCATTGAGTTTGGAATATTAATAAAAGGAAAAAAATAAAAACAATGAAAAGTGAAGAGAGAGAGGCTTACAGTGAATGGAGGAGAACACGATACGACTTCCACCGTCGTCGTCCCTTGATTTAGCACTTAGCACAGGTTTGTGTAATTGTTTGAGGGCAACAACACACAAAAAGAGTGTGTGTTGAATTTCAAAAGGGGCTTCCTTTGGATTGCGGTGGTCCAATTCAACCATGAGTTTGTTAAATTCCTAAAAAAATGTTGGGCTTTAAAATCATGATATTGCAATTGCTAAACCTACCTCTAAATTGCTACATGTAACTTTTTTCTCGTTGAAAAAATAAATCATGCATTGACAATCTACAACCGTGTTACATCATCATCTAAAAACAAACTCATGATAAGTTTGTTGAATTTTATAATATTTAGAAATCATTTTGAATTAAACAAAAGACTATACAAAATTAATGAATCAACCTTTTTTTCTTCTTTTTTTTTTTTACTTTTTATTATCCACCAATATCAAAATTTTGATCGCTTAATAAAGAATAAATCTAATTTAATGAGTTTAATCTCAATAGTAATTAATCGAAGGGTTAAATATGTTTTTAGTCTCTATACTTTGGAGCGATTTTGGTTTTAGTCCCTCTTTCAAACTAAGGTATAATTTAACCCTTCAACTTTAGAAAACTCTAGTTTTAGTCTTTTTTACCAAATTTTTTTAACTTTATTTGTTGTTTCAAACGCGTTTCTCAGTTGACATTGAAGCAAAAATGTGTCAAACAGTGTAAACAATCCAAATGCTATAATGAAACGTGCTTGAAACAGTAAATAAAGTTAAAAAAATTTGGTAAAAAGGACTAAAACCAGAGTTTTCTAAAGTTGAAGGACTAAATTGTACCTTAGTTTGAAAGAGGGATTAAAACCAAAATCGCCCCAAAGTATAGGGACTAAAAACATATTTAACCCTTAATCGAAACACAAACACCAAAAATATTATAGTAATAATGAAAGAAACTTATAAGAAGTTAAAACTAAAATTACCAATGTTTAAATAAATCTCAATCATTCTTTACAACAATTATCATTTTGATGAAAGTTTTTTTTTCTTGAAACATCAATCAAAGAGTGAATAAGAGATTATACTAAGAATAGGTTGAGAAGTTTTGTTGCACATGTATTGATTGATGTTGATTTGTTATCTGATTTGAATAATCAAATTTTGGTGAAAAGGCTAGGATTTACGTTTCTTACTAATGTGAAATATGAAAAATTATTTCTATTTTGTTCAAATTATAAAAGGATCGGTCATGATTTATCTAACTGTAGAAGGTTATAACAAGATGTCAATGTTATTTTTGATGGAGAGAAAACAGTTGGCGTAAAAATACAACAACAATATCTTCCTAATGTGGTTGATGCAAGATGAGGCTAAGGGCTCTTTAACTGGTGGAGCTTGTGATGTAGCCTCTGAAGGAGCCTGTGGTGGAGTTTATGGTTTAGTATTTTATAGTGAAACCTGATATAGTATAGTCTACTACTCAATCATAACATGATCCAATAGATAATCATAATAATACTTGTGTTATCAATGATTCTTTTCTTGTTAAGAATCTTGATTATGGTGTGCCAATGGAATATGATTCTTTGGTTGATATGTCTTTTTTGAAGGATGTCACTCTTGTTGTCAATATTTTATAGAGTTTACAATAATTAAATTAAACTCATAGTAGCTCAGTATCAACAGTTCCCTCATTTTACGTAGAAATTGAAATTAATTTCTAAATGGGCTAATATGCTTGATGTAAGGGTATATTCTAATACTAAAAAGGATTATGAAACCTTGTAAGGGCAGGCCAAAAAAGGCTAATATTATATCTTCCAAAACAAAAACTTCTAAAAATTAGACCTAATTTTATAACGTGAGAGGATTACCTAATGATAAATTTTTGGTATATGGAGTTTAAAGTATAGAATGATTTTCATGAAGGAAATCATATTTTTTTTTTTTCATAATAGGTACTTTTCTTATAAATACGATGTAATTTTATCATGACTCTAGTGTGATTCTTCCATGTTTTTCTTTCATTTTTCCTTTTTTTTTTTACTTTCTTAATAAAATCTCCTTATAATAGCAAGAAAAGAATGCTTCTTTCATTTTTTATTTTTATTTTTTACTTTTCTAATAAAATCTTCTGGTAATGGCAAGTATGCTTAACATTCATTTGAAAAAGAGTCATTATGAAGTAAGAAAAGAAAATAATTTAGCATACTAAAAATTTAAAAATCAATAATTATATATAACAAAAAAAGTCTAATTTAATCTTCTCATTGAATTAATAATAACTTGGTGAATTAGTAATAAAGGTGATAACAAAGGATTTTAGTGATGAGTATAATTATTTCACTCATGGAAAAATAAATAAAAAAAAGCGTTAATTTGGAAAAGCAATCATACATATAATTTTATGGTTATTTTGATAATGTGCTCCCTTTGAAGGATTTATCAACTTTGAGTAATTTTTTTAACCTGTAAAATGCAAATATGACCCATGGAAAAAGTCAAAATAAAGTGTAATAATAAAAGAAAATAAATAATTAAATTGAAAATGATGAAAAAAAAGTAAGGGTAATTATATTAGTGATTCACCACTTAAAAATACTTTTTAAGATAAAACCTAATAGGAAGAGAAAAAAATTCTTAAAGACAAAATCTAGAAAAAAAAAAACCTTTTCAAAGTTATTACTTCGAAAGAAAAAGAGAAGTTCTCTCTTAAAATTTAGAAATCTTAAATATTTTATAAAGGACAAATTAATCTCTTGAACTCACACAAAAAGAGAGAAAAGTTCATTTCTATTTTCAATTCAATTTGTTGGTTGTGATTTAAACATAAATTAGGTAGGCTAGCTTAAGAAGATGGAAAAGTTACGAATTAGATTAGTTTATGTTTCTAACTTTCCAAATAAGGCTCTTACATGGGATATGAAAAGATTAAGCCTTGTTTAGTTGTATTACATGTTTATAGACTCTTATTTTTAAGAGCTATTTTCATGTCAAAACAGAACGTTGAATTTCTACTCCTAAGAAAAAAAGTCAATGAATGAATAAGTAAAAAAAGTTAAAATATAAATTCAAATTAGTAGTACAACATACATCTAAATACAAGTAATTTTAAAAATAATTCTTCTAAAAATAACACTCCAAGATTTATGTTTCTTCTCACATATCTTCATTTTTTACCACTTAATTCCTAAAACAAATAAATACAAACACAGTCATCAATCAATGACAAAGTGACACTATTAATAAAATTAGATTAAAATATTATAAACAAAACTACTAACATCATCATCAATTATCTCTTCTAGTATAGTATTAAGCTTCATGTTATCCACTTTCATTTTGAAGAACCTAAAAAAGGAAAAGAAATTCATTTGTCATAGCCAATCATTTGAATGAATATAAATATGTAATTTGATTTTTTTTTCATTTAATTATCTTGTATGTCACTCCATAGCCATTCTTGAACACACATCAATGCCTCTAACATGTCTGAATGTAATCTACTCCGATGTGGAGTAAGAAAACGACCACCAGTATTAAACGAAGACTCATAAACAACTGTTGAGATCGGAATGACTAGAAAATCTCTTGCAATCATTTGTAAGATTGGATTTTTTAATCCGTTAGTCTTCCACCAAATTAAAATGTCAAATGTCAAATTCTTCATCTGAATCCGATAGTGTCGGTTTCTCCAAGTAAATCAAGTTCTAACTTATAATTTGATAGTTCATTTTTTGATGTTTTTGCAAAATCTCTCCTCCATGCATATTTTCTTCCATCAACAATTTGGCCTACATTTATGTTTGGATTTTGTCATGAAGAAACTGACTTCTTACCTTTCATCTACATTTCATACTCTCTTACTAAGTCCTTAAAAAGAATCTTCACATTTTCAATTCACAATCAGATTCATTACCATATATATGAGGGAAAAAACAATCCAACAAATCAATTTTGTACTTGGGATTTAAGACAATACTTATAGTCATCACTCCACTAATCACACTTCAATATTTGTTAAACTTTAAAACCATAGATGCAGCCATTTGGTGAATAATAGAATTGGGAGAGTTAAGCCATTCCATCAAAGCCAACTTAATTTCACATACCTTTGGAAAGAAAATGTTGGTAGTTGGATAAGAGGTACCAGAAAACAAGAGTGTCACATCATAAAATATTTCCAACTTTTGGCAAATTTCATTTGCCATTTGCTAATCATGTGTGCTAGGAAAAACTTTATATTGATTCTCTCGTTATGATAAACGATCAAATACATCTTTGAGTTGTATGACTACTTGAAGCATTAAAAATGAAGAAATCCACCTAGTTCTACAATCAACAACTAATTTTCTTCTGAATGGAATATTCAATTGAGCACATGTCTCTATAAATTTCTCTTCTCTTTTAGGTGTAGTTGTCCAAATTCTACAATAAATTTTACAATCAAATTCAATATATGTGCATAACATCGCATGTGAAACAATTGACCACCTAAAATAAGAAACCTAGGTAAAATCTTGTCTAAAATGGGATCAATCATAGCATCATTTGTAGTGTAATTATCAATTGTCAAAGTTAAAAATTTTATATCTAGATTCTAATCCATTAAACATTCAACCAAAAATAGCACATACATAAACTTAAAATTGAAATTCATATTTTATTTAGTGAAGAATAACAATGTTAATATAAAAATTACATTTAAAATAGAGTATAATGTTATTATCTCACAAGTTGACTTTGTAGCCTGCATAAATCATCAAAAAAGTGAGTTGTTATAGTCATGTAGCCTGTATTTTGATTACTAGCAATTCACATATCAGTTGTAATTGCAACTCAACTTTGAATCCTTGACAACAATCATTTCAATTTCTCTTTTTCAGCATTAATATCCTTTTATAAGGTGTTTTGAGAAACCACTTTAAATGGAGGTTGTACAACAACACAATTTTTTAAAGCCTACGTGATCAACCATTGACATTAGATACTCATGTAGAATTATCATCTTACGGAGTGCATCTCTAGCTATTTGTTGATTAATTGCCAACAACTGTTTTACCACCTTCTTTATGAGTTTTTAAAAATGATTGTTTGATGTCTCGTGTTGTTCGAAGTTTGCAACTCTTGAAATGGTTTCTCAAATGTGATGAACATTGCTTTGCATAAACTACAATACTTTTGGAACAATAATTGCATATTGCTTTCCATTTTGCATCTACCTTTTGTCTCTTAAAGTGATTCCAAACATCCAATAATAATCTTCTTGAGTTAACAGTAGGAGTTGAACTTTCAGTTTGATTTGAATCTACAGGAACATCATTTTAATTTGAATCTCCTACATTAGGTTTTACAAATTGTCTTTGTTGGTCATCATGTATACGAGGAAATGTATCTTGGGTAGACATTCTAAAAATAAAATCTATCAGCATAAGTTACTCACTTTTGTAACATATTCTATTTTATAATGAGGTTCAAATAGTAAAATTGATCATCATAAAATTAAGGCTCAAATAAGGTTGGGTTTAGGGCTTCCAAACTACACTTTACCATAGTCACCAAACCCTTGGTTCTGCATCAATCCATTCTTTCCAGAAACCCTTAAAATCTTTTATAACGATGTAACATTTAATATAAGAATGAGAACACGGAATAAGACCTTTGTAAAACACATAAATGAAGGAGTAGGACTGTACCAGCAAACACATAAATGAAAACCATGGTTATGAAAACAAAATGCTTTAGCAAGCATCAATTGTAAAACTAATCAGATGAAGTTTTCTCTAATCATTCAAAAGAACATGCCTAATTTATTTCTTTTGCTTTAGTGGGGTGTCTTCAATTCAACTAAGCATTTTGTTCATTGTTTAGGAGAGTAACGTGTTTTTGAACAACATAAGGATTTTGTTTCCTCTTGACATTTTCATTCGTCATTGCTTTTATGTTATCCGAAACTCACCACCTAACACTATTGATTCTTTTTTGTAGAATTTATATACACATAAGAGTTCTATAGAACCATGTTGAAGTTTGCGATGGTCACATATATAGGAGACCAATCTGTTTTCAGCATATATAGAAGAGCAAAGAGACCCAGAAAGAGAGAGTTGTAGAAGGAAGTCCAATATCCTTTATCATTAATATATATAGTTATGGTAACAGGTGGAAGGAATAGAGGGCGTGTTGGAGTGATCAAGAGAAGATAGAAGCATAAGGGATGCTTTGAGACTATCCATGTTCAAGAAGATGCTACTGGGCACGAATTTATAATTCGTATGGGCAATGTGTTTACCATCGGCAAGGGAACAAAACCTTGGGTATCTCTTCCTTAGGGTAAAGGTATTAAGCTTTAGATCATCGGGGAAGCTAGAAAGAGGATTGTCGCCCAACAAGATATTGTTGCTTAAATCATTAGGCTATGAATAGACTACTTTTAAGTGCTTGTAGTTTTTATGCGATGGTTTTTACTTTCTTATTTATTGTCTGGAGATTTTATCCGTTGAATTTTGTCTCTTAAATGCACCATAAGACTCTTATTGTTGTTGCTATAATATTCATGAAGGAATCTTTCCATTCCATAGTTTTGATGTAGTTTAGTCGGAACAAGTTTCTTAACTAAGTTTATTCAATGCATCTTTTAAGAAAATATGGTTGTTTTCCATATCAGCTTATTTTTCCTGCCAAGCGTTCTTTGTGATAATTCAAACTCTCTATTCCCATGTAAATTGTCAGGACTGTAAAAATTAGAACTGAGTGGAGGACATGTGTTTGCAGCTGAATGGCGGACCAGTTTTGGCGGTAGTATATAAGTGAGGTTTTAAAATTTCGTGGCATTCTTTGATACAACTTCTTCCCCAAATTTCTAAGCTTTTATTTTTCCTCCTTCTCCCTACAACCTTCTTCTTCTCTCTACAAATTCTCACTTTTTCTTCCTCCGATTTTCAATCAAGCAGTGCCCGAGTCTTCTTGGTGTCAGCTCTTTCTTTAAAACCAATTAAGTTGTCATTTTGAGCTGGTAAGTTCAGCTCCTTTATCTTTCTGAAATTCTGTACTTTCTGTTACATGCAAGTATTGTTTGGTCTTGCATGTGTTCATTCGTCCTTCATCTTGATTCTAATTCTGTTTCTGGTTCGGTGGATGGTCTCCTTTGACCAATATGAATTATGTAGACATTTCTAGGAATTTTTGTTCATTCAAAACCAAGTTTGGGAAGTTGTCCAAATTTCTTCGAGGTAAGGGAAGCTAGTAATTTAATTATGTTTTTTCTTTATGTTGAAATTCCTGTTTGAACGTTTTATGTGTGTAAAATTGAATGATGGATTTAAATGCATGTTTTGATAATTATTGAATGTGTGGACGAAACTCTATGAACTGGAATTGGGGGGAATTATGCAGAAACAATGTTTGATTTGTTCAAATTTTGGAAGTGAGAGGGTGAAAATGAGAGTTTGAGGTTGAGAGTAAGTGTTGGCAGTGATGTGAGTTTGAGCAATTGTAATATGATTTGTTAGAACCTTTAAGTTGGTTAAAAACGTATAAAAGTGGCAAAATCTGATTTTGGGTTCTTGGGTTGTGATTATGCAGATTTTTGGGTGATTTGTAGTATGTCATTCTAGGAATGAAGGTTAGAAATGTTAAGTACTCTTGGATAGGTTTGAATTGGTGTAGTAATCATGTTTGAAGGATTAAAAGTTGGGAAAAAGAATTGGTTTTGGTAAAGTTAGATGATGTTCATAATTTTGTAGTTATTCTGCAGAATTATGCAGATTGCTGAACGTCAGTTAATGACCGTTCAACATTATTCTTCTGTTCGGCCTTGACTGAGTTTCGCTTCTATGGAACTTTATAGTTAATGACTGTTCAGTCTCATATAGTGGTCGGCCATGTTAATATTCGGGTGTTTTAAGTGTTAGTCCTACTATGTATTTAGGTGGTGAATAGCATTCGGTCTAGTGTATTGTTTGGTCATATGGTTGTACTGTTAGTGCTCGGTCATGTACTAGCACTCAATCTCTTTAGTAGTGCTCGGTCTTGTACTAGCACTCGGTCTCTTCATTGTACTTAGTCTTATACTTGTATTCGACTCTAATAGTGTTCAACCTAAGTCAAGAGTGTTTGACATAAGCCAATAGAGTTCAGCCTAAGCTAATAGTGTTCGGCCTAATTCAATAGTGTTCGGCCTAAGCCAATAGTGTTCGACCTAAGTCAAGTACGTTTTGTCTAAGTCAATAGTTTTAGTTATAAATCATAAGTATTCGGTATGAGGTTCAAGTGTTCGGCTCATGCTTGAGCCTTACTCTCTAAATGATCGTTCGGTCATATTTATACATAGGGAGTGTTCTCCCGTTTGGTCATGTTCATGGGTTAGGGTGATACTTTCCGTTCGGTTTCCACCATTCACAAAGCTCTCGATCTTATGAATGAAAGTATGATTGTTGAATGAAATTATATGTTATATAATGAGGATTATGCTTTTTAGTATTGTGGAAGAGAATTCCAAGGCGGAATGTCTCATGGATGGTTATTGAATTGTAAAGTATGAATGTGGTTATTGCTAAGCTGGCGTTTATCTTGATATTTGATAACGGTTTAAAAACTGTTATTTTCATACTTAAATTTGATGTTAAAACACACCCTTTATGGCTTAGAATGAGCTTAAAATCAAGTAAAACACTTAGTTGTGTCTTGTGAGAGTCAAAAGTTGGTTTTAGAGATATTATGCTTGTTTTTACATTGTTTGTAGGGTTTTAAGGTGAATTGAAGATGGAAGTGAAGTAAGGTGGACTTAGACCCATGAAAGAAGGACAAAAATGATGAAAAGAAGGGTCAAGTGACCCGTTGAGCGCTAGAATGGACCGCTGAGCGTCCAGAGCGATTAGAGGGAAACCGCTCAACGACAAAACTGACCGCTGAGCGGTCAAAGTGGCTAGAGGGAAACCGCTGAGCGGTGAACTTAGGCGCCTAGGTGGTTGTCTGTTTTTATTAGCTAGATTCTGTAATCTTTCTGTTATCTTTTTGGGCTTATATATAGCCTCAGTGCGAATCAAAACACATTCTTTTGGCAGAGAGAAACGTCCAGAGCTATTCCACACACCTTGGAGGAGGTTCCTTGGATGCTTAGGCTCCAATCTACCAATTGTATTCTCTTCCGCTTATCATGCATTATTAATTACTAGGGGAGGCTAGGGATAACAAGCCGTTAATTAGTAATAGGCTCTTTTCACTAAGGGATTGAGTTAAGGGTAGACTAAGAAAGTTTGCATGACAATATGATAAATAAGCAAATTAAATAAGAAGAGTAGATATATGAGCGTGGATAAGATGAAATTGTAAACCCCAACAACTCCATTCAACCATAGTTTCTTAAAGCCAATTGAATCATTACATTTGCATTTTTACTTTTGTTCTTTGCATACAAACTTCAACTTAATTCTTTTCTCAAGTCTTACGCGATTTGTTTACATGAAAAGTAAAGCCTAAGAGTCCTTTGGGAAACGATACTTGGACTTACCCATTTATATTACTTGCTAATGATCTGATACACTTGCCAGGGACTTAATAATATTCTGTGATTACTCATTCTCACGTAGAGAGGAGTAACTCATGTGTGAGAATGGAAAAAGGTCCTAGTCCATAAGGTTAACTTTGGCGAGGTATAACGGACTAACCTCGGGTGGCAGCTGTTGAGGGCATCTCATCTACTACACCATCCGGGTGCATAAACGCCCTAGCTACAAAATTCATACAATCCGGATAGTCAAGTCAAGTGGTCGGTCTTTGCGTGTATTTATGTGTTGGTCATTGCTTGAAAAGTATGTTTGGATGTTGTATGTTTGACATGTTTGATTTTTATCTACTTCTATATTAGCTTGAATGGTATGTTGTATTGGATTAATTAAATCACTTTAGCTTACCCTACTTTCCTGTCTTGTCTTTTGTTGTTCGTTCGGTCGTCTTCTTCCTTACAATGATCATCCTGTGGATGTGAGTAGAAGGTGATGAGTGCTCTCTGGAGCAGGTGCTGAGCGAGGAGCCTCAAACATCTTAGTGTAGGATCGTTCGGTTTTTACATGACTTGTATGGTTGTTCGATTTGTTTATATTTTTTGTCTCAGACTTAGTAGATTTTGTAAAATTTTAATTTTATAGTTATTTTTGGATAACTGTATTGTTAAATACTTTAATAACTCTTGGATAACTGATCTATCATATTGTTATATGTGATTATTCTACAATATAACTTTTACTATATTTTGGGATGTTACATAAATAATTCATGCAAACATGTATATAGATGTAAACAGTGCAAAGACGCACACAAAAACTAGTTACGATACAATTCTATTATAATTTAATTTATTGACCTACTTTTCTAAATGATACAGGATATTGGACTTCCTTCTTAGAGTTCCTTGTAGTTTTTTTATTTCATAATAATATATATAATATATACTATTTTTTACTTAGAGGAGTGACTGAACGTGTACTTAGTTTGTTCGATAAAACTATTATTAAAGAAATTTTATGCAGCAATTTTCTAATAGGAAAACTCAACTTTTACTGTGGTTTTCTTTAGATTTCTCTAGTGAGAGACGAAACAGTATTTTTATAAGGGGATTTCTTTAGATTTCTCTATGATGTCCTGAACACGAAGTCCATTACCATTTGGGAAAGCAAAACAAGCAAGAAGAAATTAGGGAAAAGGAAAAGAGATAGTTGGAACAGATTTAGAGTATCGTTCTTGGTCGGCAAAGCATGTATAAGACGTTGAACAGCGATGGTGGTAGAGTACACATCCTCTAATTCATAAATCCAACACCGATGGTGGCACAAAGCTCGTTGTAGTCGTAAATCCAACACAGTGTGTGTTCGATGGTGGCATAGAGCATTTTCTAATAGCATGGGAACGGGGTTGCTGCATAGATGCAGAAAGAGGCAAAAAGGCAAAACAATAAAACCTAATCTAAACCTTGATGATTTTATGACTAAATTCCCTTGATTTTGTAAGTTTTTGGAATGATTTGAAAGAAGGGTTGAAGTATCAAGAAGTTGTAGTGCAGAAAAGCCAACCAGAATGCAGAAAAGTCAACCAGTCAACCAGAAAAGTCAATCAGTCAACCATAATGCTGAAAAAGTCAACCAGAGCGAGTTTTGGGCCAATTTATGCAATTTTTATGATCTGTTTTGGGCCTGGACCCATTTTTTGTTATTTTTATGTCCTATTTAAAGACGAATGTTGTTCCCTCCACCTCCCCAAGTAGGATCTGCACCTTCCCACTATTTTAATTTATTTCAAAAATATTCTACACCTCCCCATTATTTTCTTTTATTCCAAAAATACCCAATACCTTCCCACTATCTTTAACCATCTTTCTCTTTCTCTCTCTACATTAATGAAGCATTTAAATGACTCATTAATGGAGTATTTACATGACTCAAATTCTTAAATAAGTTTGATTCAATCTTATTTTTGCCGTTGAATATATTTTTTCTTTTTAAATTACTTAATAAATGGTAAACTTTTGTTCTAAATTTCTAGAAAAATGTTTATATATATGTGTGTTTTTTTTTAATATAATATCTATAATTTTTAACATAAAATTCAAAGGAAACTTTAATATTAGTACTTCCACCATTTTCATTTTATAAAATTAAGAGTTAGATGCAAATAC
>NC_028360.1:5903681-5910458 GCF_000741045.1 Vigna radiata var. radiata
TAAATAAATTTTAAATCTTTAACAAATAATTTTTTTTTTTATATTTTAAGTATTTAATAATATTTTTATATTATTTATTTAATAAATTAAATATTTTATTCATGTTATTTGAGTCAAATATGTCGGTGAGTTAAAACATAATATAATGTTAAAAATTATAGATATTATATGTAAAAAAAACACACACATATAAACATTTTTCTAGAAATTTAGAACAAAATTTTACTATTTATTAAGTAATTTGAAAAGAAAAAAATATATTCAACCGCAAAAATAAGATTGAATCAAACTTATCTAAGAAAATATATCACAAGTTGAAATTTGAGTCATGTAAATGCTCCATTAATGAGCCATGTAAATGCTCCATTAATATAGAGAGAGAAAGAGAAAGATTGTTAAGGATAGTGGGGAGGTGTATGGTATTTTTGGAATAAAAGAAAATAGTGGAGAGATGTAGAATATTTTTGAAATAAATTAAAATAGTGGAGAGGTACAAGTCCCACTTTGAGAGGTGCAGGGAGCAACACCCTTTAAAGACTTGGATACCTTAGGGAATGTATCTTTTGATGACTTAAGCATAGAAACACACTTTTCACCCCTTTGGGAGTAGATTTGGGGATGCGAGAGCTCTCCTTTTCTCTTTCTAGGGTTTCTATCTCTTACATTCCATTGTAGACCTAGTTCTTCCATGACGATGGAGAACTAATGTTATTTGTTTTTTGGGAAAGATGTAACCTCTAAACTCTCTTCTATTTGAATTGGTTCTTGCTTTTTTCATTAATTTTTAGAGATATTCTTCTTTTATGTATGGCATAAATCTTATGATTTGTAAGTATCATGAGGAGATATCACACTCTTAAGGTTAGTGGATTTGGGGAAGATGACAATTCTCCTCTTCTCTCCCTAAGATTGGTATCATGAGATATCTATAAATCATGATCTGGGGAATTTTCTCAGGAGCAATATTACCTAGACATAAGGATAGGAGGATTGATTGCCTTTAAGCTTCTGTGCGAATGTAATGCATGATCAGTTGCAAGGGAGACAAGACATTATAAACTTGTAATTAGGAGTAGGTTCTTTTCACCAAGACATTGGGTTTAGGGTAAATTCGAAAGTGGCATTGATATTAATAAAGAAGATGAATTCGTTTATGCATGAGAGTGATTAGGTGAAATCTAAACCCTAACAACATATTCATCTCATATTATTAACATCATCCATTAACTTTTGTGTTTAACCTCAATTGATCAAATTGCATGCATATTTACTTTTATTGTTTTGCATTCAAAAACTCCAAAATATTGTTCTTATAGTCTTAATTGGTTAAGCAAAAGCACAACTGTCTAGTGTTGTGAGTCTCTCGGTAAAACGATACTTGGTCTTACCAGTTATTATTACTTGATACGATTCGGTACACTTTCCAGAGTCTTAACAAGTTTTTGGAGCCGTTGTCGGGGACTCATGGTATAACTATTCTATTTGTGTGATTCTTAACTGATTAGACTTTTTATCTTTTTATTTTTTTCTATCTTTCTATCTTTCTATCTATCTTTCTTTCTATCTATCTTTCTATTTTTATCTTTCCATTTTTATCTTTCTAAAAAAAAAGGAACAAAAAAAAATATCTTTTACTGTTTTTATTTTTTGGGCTAATTTTGTGCTCTAGTGCAGTGTTCTTTAGTGTATGCAGGATAAAATTTGTATTAGGAGCACAAGATCATCAAGAGGCAGATAAAAGAGGAGAACTGGTTCACCAACACCCTGAAGTGAAAAGTGATGAACCCAAACCTGACACACTAGTGAAATTCAAGAATAGGTTATGGGTTGTCAAGACTATCAAAGCAAATGAAGTTCTTGAGATTGAGGATCCTTATTCTAGAAGAGTGAAGTTGGTAACAAGAAAATTGTTGAGACTTTGTTGGTGTCATGAAGGAAGGAGGACCACCAACATTAGAAATCCGGATTGGGCTTAATTAGGTCAAGGTAGTGACATTAAAGAAGCGCTTGCTGGGAGGCAACCCAGTTTCTAACTTTTTCTTTTTAATTGATTATTTGTGTGATTTGGATTTGATTTTTTTTTGTGTTTGAGTTTTTTAGGTTAAATGCTGCTTCTGATGGTAGTGATGATAACATCTACTAATGGATGTTTCTACAACATCTACTGATGGATGTTGCTATGAAAGAGGACGGTGAATAGACATCTACTGATGGATGTCACTGACAACATTTACTGATGAATGCTACTGGGATAGCATCTACTTAGGGATGTTTGAAAGTTTAAGTATCTACTGAAGGATACAGGAAGGTACACCTACTGATGGGTGTTGGTAAGGATTGCACTTACTGATGGGTGCTAGAAAGATTTTGGGTCAGACTCGTGACGTTAAACAAGCACTACCTGGGAGGAAACCCAGTTTAATGATTTACTTTGTTGCATGTTTTAATATTTTTTTAGTTGCATTTAGGGCTTAATTGTTGCAAAGGTGAGTAAAGTGAGTGGGAATTGCATGAAAATTAAAATTTGAAAGTTGAACTTGAGGGTTATAGGGTCAAAGATGTTTGAAGCAAAGCAAAAAGGGGAAAAAAGCCAACTCGCGCTCACCGCTGAGCGGTGGCTTCACTGAGGGCTCAAGTGGTTTTTAAAGTTGGGCTTAGCTTTCTTGGCCCATTGCACGATTTTTATACCCCTTAGGGCTCATCCAAGTGTCCACTCCTAGATCCCCAACCTCTCTTTCACTTTCAAACACTCTCCAAATGCTCTCCCATCGCTTCTCCTATCATCCCACTTCTAGAAAACCCATTCTCCATCACTTTTGCATCATTCCATCATCAAAGTTTGGGGTTTTCTTGAGAGCTTTGCACTTGGATTACATTCATCATCATTCAACAAGCACTTTGCACACATTCAAGGGATCTCCACCCAAGTAAGTCATGCATTTTACATTCTAGGGTTTCTAAAGCATGAATTTATATGAGATTGATTGTTCAAGCATGAAAGATTAGGGGACAGGTTATCACTGTTGAGATGATCATAGACATGTACGATACACCTTCTGCACATAGGTGGACTATGGATGAATTTAATAATGTGGTGGCTTGGCATGCAGGGCAGTGGATCTGGAGTAGCTGAAGCTCTAGAGATGGACGAAAATGATGATGATGATGAAGACTTTGAAGATGTGGAAGACGGAGACGAGGAGGACTTTGATGATAGCATGGGCTGAGGAGATGAGATAACATCTACTGATGGATGCTATCTGCACTAGAACATGACTTTTCTATCTTTTGTTTTTGTATTTTGAAACTTATTTGCTTTTGTTAGTAGTTTAAGGTTTGTTGTACTTAGTTGAAAACTTATATCTGATGCAATGGTTTGACTATTGATTTTGCATGATTAGTATTGCTTGATGATGCTTGTTATTGATTAATGTTGAGATTGTGCACTATATGCTGATATAAAGGTGGGTGTTCAAAAGTTATGTGAACAGATGCATGATGTTGTGATTGTGAGTATGATGCTAAGCAGGGTCTTTATCTGGGTTATTTGGAATATTGAGCGAAGCTTATATGTGAGGTTTTGAGCTCCAGAGTTTTTGTTGATATGATTGTTATCTACTTGAAAGCATGAGTGATTTTGCCCAAGTTTCTATGATTGACTGAATTGCATGTATGTGTCATATGATCAAGGCCAATGCATAAATTTTCGTCCCAATTAAAAAGAGCACAATGTGTTCTACCCTTTTTGAACCTAAGCCTTAAATAGGATGTGAAAACCCTTTTTGAAAATATTTACCTTGAGTTAAGTTGAGCATTATTGTATGGTATTGATAAAGGTTCAAGTTTGGGGTTGCTGGGAAAGTTGAAAAAGAAAAGATAAGCATTGAGCTAAAATGTTGAGCAAAGCTTGAAAAGAAAGAAAAGCATGAAAAGATAGAAAAGATAAAATGAAGAAAGATAAGCTCAATGCAAAAAGGGGAAAGTTGGGAATGAGTGAGATTGATTATTACAGAGAGTTTATGCTTGAATTGAAAATGTGAATAACTCTCTACACTCAAGGATTTTGTGATCTAGAAAAACCATTTTTTTTGTTAGCCCAACCTCATTATAAACCATAAAAAGTCCTTGTGATGACATATGTGTGTGAGCAAGTTTGATTGTGGTAAATGAAAGACAATTTTTTTTATGTGACATGTGGATAGTAGAGGGAAGGAGTGACTTTTTGAAACACTTGTGTGATTAAGTGAAACACTTTATCTGGTGAGGAATGATTCCATGAATTCATGATTACATTTATGCTTACTAAACTGACCATTCATGAGAATAACATCTGTTGGATATTATGTGACTATGTGAACACCATGATGAGTTATTGTGAATCAAGGCATGTGTACATCTTGACTAAATTCTATTGATGAGCTTATTTGAGTGATTACTTGTCTTGAAAGAAATTTTTTTGGAAAAAGTTGAACCATTGTGATGATTAATGGAAGACTAAGTTTCATCTTGTTTGCTTGAGGGCAAGCAAAGTTCTAAGTTTGGGGTTGTGATAACGGTTCAAAAACCGTTATTTTTATACTTAATTTTAATATCAAATGCATCCTTTTTGACTTAGAAACTTGCTTAGACTCATGATTTTGCTTTAGTTTTGTCAATAAGAGAGTTAAGGATATACTTGATGATTTTATTACTAAATTCTCTTGATTTTGTAGGTTTTTGGAATTATTTGAAAGAAAGGTTGAAGTATCAAGGAGTTGTAGTGCAAAAAAGTCAACCAGAATGCATAAAAGTCAACCAGTCAACCAGTCAACCAAAATGCTGAAAAAGTCAAATAGAGGGAGTTTTGGGCCAGTTTCTGAGATTTTTATGATCTGTTTTGGGCCTGGACTCATTTTCTGTTACTTTTATGTCCTATTTAAAGACCTGAACACCTTAGGGAATGTATCTTTTGATGGTTTAAGCATAGAAACACACTTTTCACCCCTTTGGGGGCAGATTTGGGGATGCGAGAGCTCCCCTATTCCCTTTCTAGGGTTTCTATCTCTTCCGTTCCATTGTACACCTAGTTCTTCCATGAAGATGGAGAACTAATCTGGTTTGTTGTTGGGGAAAGATGTAACCTCTAAACTCTCTTGTATTTGAATTGATTCTTGCTTCTTTCATTAATTGTTAGAGATATTTTTCTTTTATGTATGACATAAATCTTATGATTTATAAGTATCATGAGGAGATATCACACTCCTAGGGTTGGTGGATTTGGGGAAGATTAAAATTCTCCTCTTCTCTCCCTAGGATTGGTATCATGAGATATCTACAAATCATGATTTGGGGAATTCTCTCGGAAGAAATATTACATAGACATAGGGATAGGAGGACCGATTGCCTTTAAGATTTTGTGCGAATGTAATGCATGATCAATTGCTAAGGAGACAAGACATTGTAAACTAGTAATTAGGAGTAGGCTCTTTTCACCAAGACATTGGGTTTAGGGTAAATTAGAAAGTGACATTGGCATAGAAAAGATGAATTCGTTTATGCATGAGAGTGATTAGGTGAAATCTAAACCCGAACAACATATTCATCTCATATTATTTTTATCATCCGTCCACTTTTGTGTTTAACCTCAATTGATCAAATTGCATGCATATTTACTTTTATTGTTTTGCATTCAAAAACCCCAAAATATTGTTCTTATAGTCTTAATTGGTTAAGCAAAAGCACAACTATTTAGTGTCGTGAGTCTCTTGGGAAAACGATACTTGGTCTTACCACTTATTATTACTTGATACGATTCGGTACACTTGCCGGAGTCTTAAAATCTACGGGCACGAGTTTTTTTCTCATCCCTAGTTAAGATTGAGAGATAGATGTGTTTTGAGGAGATTGGCTAGAAGATGGTAAAGGGATAGAAGATGTTATCTCAGACACATTAGATAGTGTAATCTTAGACGCTTGTCGTAAGGACTGTCTAATTACTTATTTCTTTAAATATTATGGGACACTTTTCAACTTTCTTTTTCAGTATTTTAACACCACGTCCATCATTAGAGTCTGAGTTTTCTTCAAGACATACCTTAGTAGATGAAGGCTTTCTCATTTTTATTTTCATCTTCTCTTTTGACATTATTAGTCAATGATGTTTGTTGGATGCTTGATAACGGTCTAAAAACCGTTATTTTCATACTTAAATTTGATATCAAAACACACACTTTATGGCTTAGAATGAGCTTAAAATCAAGTAAAACTCTTAGTTGAGTCATGAGAAAGTCAAAAGTTTGGTTTAGAGATATTATGCTTGTTTTTAAATTGTTTTGCAGGGTTTTAAAATGAATTGAAGATGGAAGTGAAGTAAGGTGGACTTAGACCCATGAAAGAGGAAGAAAAAGGATGAAAAAGGAATAAAGTGAACCGCTGAGCGCTAGAATGGACCGTTGAGCGTCCAGAGCGATCAAGGGTTAACCGCTCAACGGTAGAACTGACCGCTGAGCGGTCCAATGGCTAAAGGGGAAACCGCTGAGCGATTTACTTAGATGCTTGGGCGGTTGTTTGTTTTTATTAGCCTAGATTCTATATTCTTTTTGTTATCTTTTTGGCTTATATATAACCCCAATGCGAATCAAAACTCAATCTTTTGGCAGAGAGAAACGTCCAAAGCTATTCCACACATCTTGGAGGAGGTTCCTTAGATGCTTAGGCTCTAATCTACCAAGTTTAGGGTTATTTCTTCCATTCTTTCATTGTATTTCATCTAGTTTCACCATGATTATGGTGAACTAA
>NC_028360.1:5910663-5921830 GCF_000741045.1 Vigna radiata var. radiata
TAACTCATTCGGTAAATGTTGTTTGTCTTTATTGATACGGGAACATGCAATAATGTCATGAACTGGGGGGAATTCCCTTATTATGTTAATCCCGCTTAGGAATAGGGGTAAAACGATCAATTGTATTTTGCTTCTGTTTGTCATGCATTATTAATTGCTAGGGGAGGCTAGGGATAGCAAGCCGGTAATTAGTAATAGACTCTTGTCGCCAAGGAATTGGGTTAAGGGTAGACAAAGAAAGTTTGCATGACAATATGATAAATAAGTGAATTACATAAGAAAAGTAGATATAAGAGGGTGGATAAGATGAAATTGTAAACTCTAACAACTACATTCATTCATAGTCTCTTTAGCCAATTGATTCACTACATTTGCATGTTTACTTTTGTTTTTGCATACAAAATCCAAAATTAATTTCTTCTCAAGTCTTATGCGATTGGTTTACATGAAAAGTAAGGCCTAAGAGTCCTTTGGGAAACGATACTTGGACTTACCCATTTTATATTATTTGATAACGATCTGGTACACTTGATAGGGACTTAACAATGCTCCAACTTTGAATGTTTGAATCGTTAAAGCTTTAGAATGTTCACTAGAACTTGTTCCTTTAGATTATGTTGGTGTCTTCATAACTTCGATTTCTATTGGCTTTTCTAATCTTAATAATTTTTTCCCTTCATATTCTTTTAGGGCTTGACGACTTTTAAGATCAGATTTTAGAGAGGTTAAGGTTGAGTTAAACCTGTTGCCTATAAGGGATCCTTTTTGGTAATGTCCATGTGAGGAAGATTTTCCTCATGTCAGCAATTCTTCCAACATCTAGCTCAGGAACTTTTGTTACCTTGTTTGCTTGTAGTTGCATTCGAATGTTGCTAATATTGAAGATTTGTCCTCGAGAAGCATTTCTACCAGAATTTTATTTCTTACAGATTTTTGAGCCTTTCTAGATATCAGATGGTCAACGACCTTCTGATCAACCGACAGTCTGTAAACCTTAGAAGTGTAGTAGAATTTGTACACTTCTTTGGGTAGGTCTTTGATTGAATGAACAAAGTGAATATAAGTCATGTGTGGGAGATTAAATGGCGTTCCAGTCAGTATATGAACAATTGTAATTGTACCCATCTCAGTAATATGATCTCTAGCCTAAAATAAAAGAATATATATTTAGCCTAAAAGGCAACACTTCACTCCTAAGAAGAGACATAATATAAAACGTTAATATTGCACAAAAAATCCAAACTACTAGAAGAAAGGAAGTTTTCTAAGACAAACATCAAGATCGTCTAGCATTTTCACATGATTTAAGGACAAATGAACAAGACAATGAGCAAAATAGATGATTAATAAAGTATTACCTTCGTAAAACCTATATTGCTAAATAAAAAGGTTTCTTATGAAAGAGAAAGCCTTAGCAAATGCACTAATACATGAGTAGACGCACCACTAAATGATTTTCTTATAAAATGCGTCATTGTGTTGTATGAGAATCTTACTAAACGCATTTGTGCTATACTTTGCTAAACAATGCTAGACGAATTCTCACCATGATGCATAAAATGATGTGTTTTGTAAACGTTCTAAAATATACAAACATTGTTCCAAAAACATATGTTGAAAGATATCTTTCTAAATGCGCTCTTGAACCAAACGAGTAATCACTGAATAAGGAGTTGTTAGGAAAAACCTTGCAAAGGCTAAAGGATACCTTGTGCTAAACTATGCTTTCATCCAACGATGAAACTCTCATGAAATGCTTGGTATCTCTACTACAATGCTTAAATGACCAAATCTTGCTTAAACAATAGAAAATTTGAAAAGGTTATAGTTGTTCATTGTTAAGTCCTTGGCAAGTGTACTAGATCGTTATCAAGTAATATAAACGGGTAAGTCCGAGTATCGTTTTCCCAAAGGACTCTTAGGCCTTAACTTTCATGTAAACAAATCGTGTAAGACTTGAGGAGAGAATAAATTTGGTGGTTATATGCAAAGAACAAAAATAAACATGCAATGCAGTTGATTCAATTGGTTTTGAGAAACTATGGATGAATGGTGTTATTGGGGTTTACAATTTCATCTTATCCACTCTCATATATCTACTCTTCTAATTTACTTCACTTATTTATCTAATTGCCATGCAAACTTTCTAGTATACCCTTAACCCAATCCCTTGGTGAAAAGAGCCTATTATTAATTACCGGCTTGCTATCCCTAGGCTCCCATAGTAACCAATAATGCAATGCGTTCGGAAGCAAATACAATTGACCGTCCTACCCCTATCCCTAGGCGATATTGGCATAACCAAGGAATTTCCCACCAGTTCATGACATTATTGTACGTCCCCATATCGATAAAGACAAACATCTTTTACTGAATGAGTTAAACAATAAAAGCATTGAGCATAGATGAGAACCCAACAATTGATAAACAAGTATATGACAAGCATATGAAATAAATAAGAATTTGAATATAAGAGAGTTTCAAAAGATTACATTGTTCCCCAACAACAAAGGGTTTAGTTCACCATAATCATGGTGAAACTAGATGAAAATAATGAAAGAGTGGAAGAAATAACACTAAACTTGGTTGAATGGAGCCTAAGCATCCAAGGAACCTCCTCTAAGGTGTGGAATAGCTTTGGACGTTTCTCTCTGCCAAAAGAATCCTCTTCTAATTCGCACTGGGGCTATATATAAGCCCAAAAAGATAACAGATAGATTCCAGAAAGATTTACAGAATCTAGCTAAAAAAACAGACAACCGCCCAGGCGCCTAAATTCACCGCTCAGCGGTTTGCCTCTTGCTGCTTTGACCGCTCAGCGGTCAGTTTTGTCGCTGAGCGGTTTCCCTCTAATCGCTTTGAGCGTTCAGCGGACCATTCTGGCGCTCAACGGCTTGCTTGACCCTTCTTTTCATCATTTTTCTCCTTCTTTCATGGGTCTAAGTCCACCTTACTTCACTTCCATCTTTAATTCATCTAAAAACCCTGCAAAACAAGCATAATATCTCTAAAACCAACTTTTGACTCTCACAAGACACAACTAAGTGTTTTACTTGATTTAAAGCTCATTCTAAGCCATAAAGGGTGTGTTTTACTATCAAATTTAAGTATGAAGATAACAGTTTTTAGACCGTTATCATTCATCCAACGATGAAGCTTATAATTTTAAACGCGCATTAAATAGCATTAAATGCACAATGTTTAAAAACAACAAAAGTGATAAGAAAAATGACATATTTACCTGCATGGATATCTACTCTACTTCGTGTAGATTACCTATATCAAGTATCCACCTACTCTATCATATACAAATCAGAAATGGATGTTAGAGACAAAGAATACATTCACAGAATGGTCTCTCCAGCAAAAAGTCATGCTAAAGAGTTCGTACAACCTACTTTTGATGAAGTACTGGAAAAGAATGCATGTTCTGACAAGTACACTTTAACCTATTGTTAGGAAACAGGTAGACTTCGTTTTACAACAAAAGGGGGGAGGGGTGAATTGGTGTTAGTTCAAAAACAAAGTCTTTTCGCAATCTTGGTATGAAAATGCAAAGCTTTTTAATCTTTCCTTGAAATGCAAGCAATGAAATTTCTATGCAGCGGAAAAATGCAGTTGACTGCTAAACCGATAAAGTCGACTTGAAATAAAGAGTGCAGGAATAGAGAAAATCAAACACTGGTTTTTATACTAGTTCGACCAACAATGCCTACATCCAGTGTCCTTCCAACCCAGGATGCAAATGATTATAATGGTTGCGGTTTTTACAACAAGGAATTTACAGAAGCACCACGCAAAAATATAAATCTCCTCTCTAACCCAAAACCAAAATATAGCTGCACACACAAAACCAGAATTGTAGCAAGAATCTCCTCTTCTGCAATCTGCACCCATGTTAAACAATCCTCAACGTGTAACCAGCACTCTTCACAGGATGCCAAGCCTATCACGGCAGACTTCACAGGTTGCCAAGCCTTCAATCAAATGCAGCAGTGTTCACAGGATGCCAAGCCTTCAAGATCAAACAGAAAGCACCGTCTTTGTGCATATTATGATCAAGCAGTATGCGCAATGAACTCCTCCCTTTGAATCTCTCTCAAGAAAGATCACCACCGTCTTCTTGGAGAATTCTTGGAGCTTCTAAAACAAAGAATTCAATCTGAAACACGAAAATGAAAATGTCAGATCAACAAAAGTCACAGAACAATTCGTGTTCTGTCTATTTATAGTTTTCTGTTAGATCAGATTGCTTCTCAGTTGAATAGCCTACTAATACAGTTGACTGTATTAAAACAGTTATAACAGACAGTCAACAAAATCAACACACATTTATGACAGTTGACCAGGTCACTCAATCTTAACTAACTTTTGAAAAATATAGCCGTTGGAGCGTGTAGGCTTAACAGAATTCCAAACAGAACAATAATACAGTCGAATATGTAATCAACAATGTCGACTGACACATGAAAAAACACTTTGAAATTCTTTTCAACTCAAAATCTTACATAGCACAGGTTCACAAAATCTGTACAAACATTTTAGCATAGTCGAATCCATCATGAGTGTATTCGAATGGACTAGAACTTTGTCACAACAAATATAAGTTCATAAAGGTGCTTGTGATCTTTTCTTTCCAGAAATGTGCAGTAATAAAAAACATTTTATTTTTCATTTCAATACAAGTATATTCCACGCACATTTCAATACAAGCATGTTCTAAGAATATAACACACAATCAATCATAGGAACATACATTGCAATTCAACAAAACATGTTCAGCAGATATGACAAGCACTTCAGAACAAGAACACGTAATGCAGCAACATGTGTACTGCTATTAAGCACAAATTTGTATCACAATCAGATTATCAAGTCACATATATATGCAATGGTACAAATATCAATGTCCTTCCTACAAATTTGTGTACTGTTATTAAGAATTGTGTTTTCATCATCAAAAACTAGTTTGATATAGAGTTTGTGTTGTCAACAATCTCAACACCTATGACATCTACCCATGACAAAGGCTGCAAAGAGTTGAAAATGAAAGACAAGCATCGTCTAATGGCTAAATTCTCATAAAGCTTATAAATAGAAGATCTCTAGATGTTAAGAGAAAGAGGATGTGCACATACGAGATATAAAGAAAAATCATCCTCATGGAAGATCAATAATACTCTTAAAGTTGTATAGAGTCAAAAACTTACTTTTGTAAGAAGAGAGAAAACTCTAAGAGTTTGTTAGATTGAATTATGTTGTAAACACATCATCTCTATGAGATAATCTTCTAAAGACTTGTAAGCTATCTAATTGATTGCAAATTCTGAAGAGAATATAAACACTTAACGCTTAACTTGGTGGGTTAAACGGTAGTTAGACGGGTTTGTCTAGTGGAAACCAAGAATGGACAAAACTCAAATAGACAGTGCATCAAGAAGATACCAGGATTGTCTAGGGATACAAGGAGTGGTGAAGAATACTGCACAACCAGAAGTTGGTGAAACTCAGTTCTAGTCACAATAACGAGGTTACTAGGTTGACTAGGGAAACCAGAAGTGGGTGAAACTCAACTAGGCAAAGTATGAGAAAGATATCAGGATTTTGTAAGGATACCAAGAGTGGTGAAGAATATTGCACAATCAGGAATGGGTGATTCTCGGTTTTAGTCACTGGAACGGGGGCTACTGGGTTTGACTAGTGTAACCAAGAGTGATGTCAATACTCAAATGTACTTCATTGAAAATCTAGTGGAACCCTTTAAGAAATCTTAGAAGAGAACCGGACACAACTCAATTGAGTGAACCAATATAAAATATTTGTGCTCAGTGTCTTAGCTTTATAAACATTCTATCTACAAACTCAACAACTATTTGCAAAGGTAAATATTTGATAAATATTCTTATCATCAGACAAACTATTTCTTAAGACTCTTATACGTTACAGAAAATTAGTTAAACACTAGAGCTATAAACGTTTCAATCAGGGCAACATTTTATAAATCAAAGGTTTAACTGCCTATGTGGATCATCTAGTCATTATCAAGGAGTATTAAACATCAATGCCGAAAAAGAATTCCAGAAACACTATTTAACCCCATTTTTAGTGTTTCTCGCAATTTCATTTCCATTATGATTTAGATCATTTCCTCAAGTCCTATTAAGACTAACCCTTAAGGTTAGTTATGATACCAACTGAAACCATAGGAAAACACTAGAAAGGTTGGGGGGGGGTAATAGTGTTTTTAAACAATTAGTGTCTTCATCGTATCTGGATATTAACTCTTAGGCACTTATCATAGCATTATTTTGGTTGTCTCTTTTACATAAGATGTTGTTTGTTCCGATTATATAAATTCATTTTGAAACTCTTGACTTTGCGATTCAGATAGATGATTTTATTAAGCATTTACTTCTTTCAACATTGTCTCTTGGCATATCCAATTGTTTAGACGCTTTTCTCAATAAGCATAATTACGTTGAGTATTATTTGATAATTATCTACAGATTTATCTGTAAGTAATTACTTACAGATAAATATGTAGGTAACATTACCTATAATCATTTTACCTACAGATTTTTTTCCGTAGGTAATTCGTAAAAAATATCGTTTTACATACGAATTTTGGCCTTTACCTATAGATTTTGGTTGTAGGTAATAGCATTTTTTCTTGTAATGACTAGATTAACAACTCATACATACATTCAAGCATCCTAGATACATGGAAAATACCTAAATACTTATATTATACCAAAAGAATCATTCAACACCCATCACTATGCAGATTTAACCCAACATCACCGAAAATACACAACCCATCACTATGCATATACCCAATACACAACCCTTTACACCACACATTTGGATATGACAACCCCTCAACCTGCATATTTCTCATGCACTCAATCATCACATATAAACTCATTTAACCCAACTTCAGGTTTCCCCATAAACACCTTGTAAACACAACCTACATAATCCTTATCATGCACTCACAGATTCACAGAATCCCAAACCTTAATTCTTGTCTCATAATACACAAATAAAACCTGCTCTTTCATTATCTAAAATCATCATCACCACACCTATGCAAATATCATAACCCTTAACAGAACCCTATCATCATAGAGAAATCCCATAATAGTCATGGTATACACTATAACATAGTGTAGGATGTCATATTCTCATGTATATTACATACCAATCAAGAAAATCAAGAACATACCTACATTCATCATATAATAATAATAAAGACTTAGGTAAACTTCCTTATACCTTGGCAAATACTAGGGCTTTATCTACGCCCAATATCACATCAAATGTCCCTTACATTCACCTTTCTGCAATTGATTCCTCCCTCTCCCATGTGTAGCCCTCATTTCCTCTCTTTCATGCAAGACCTCTTTCTTTTCCTTTCACTTTCATGTAAGTTTTAGGGTTTCAATTCTATAGACCTCTCTCCCTCCTTTAATATCTCAACTGATTTTCAATAAACTAAACTACTCAATCTTCACTAAGATTCACATTCTATCTCTTTTTAACTTTTAGTCTCAATTATTTACATTTCAACCCTTACTTTTGACATCGTTGTTACTAATTTTTGCACCTAAATTAATAAAGGAAAAGACCCTTTTACCTTTAAGCAAAAATATATAAATAAAAACCTAAGGTTTTCCCCTTAAAACTTCTCTCCCGTATCCATTCAAACCTAGACAAACATCTCTATCAATATGCCAACACATCATATTAGTAATAACATACATCACAAATTCAACAATCATATATTAACATGTGTTGCACTTATCAAAATAAAAATCAATCAAATAACATAACATTCATGTTCTAAGTTCTACATTTTTCTCGGATCTTACATAATTAACGATATCTCATATTTCCTTATTCTTGTACTTGATTTTAATATAATATATACCTTTGTGCAACAAATTTTCAATACTTAAATTTAACCTTTTATATAATATTTCCATCTATCAATTTTAATCACTTAATAACCAAAGGATAATCCAACTATAATAATAAAATCATTGTTACATTTTACATACAACCAAAACAATTCACGTAATTACAAAAATCACCAAAAACTTAAACCACATTCGTATATTTTATATATTTTCGTTATTGCACACCAAATATGAATCGAAACAAAATAATTTTTTCATACCATATAATATCAAACATAACATTCCACCCACTTTAGTCACCAAAATTTAACAAACTAAATAACTATACCTGCAAATCATCCTTTTGCTATTTTACATGATAATATAAAGAAACAATATGTGATTGTCATTATAAAATAAATACTTCAATTATAATATAATTAACAAATCACCAAACTAGTTAACTCCTTTTACCAACATCACAACAACTGATCAAGGTCTTCCAAATCATACAAAACAAACAATAAAATTAGTTTCCCTTACAAACATCACTACAAATTGATCAATGCATTTAGAATCATATCCAAAACAAACAATAAGGATAGCTCCCTTTACCCAGTTTCGTGCTAGGCCTTTTCCTCAAATAAGCAATGTCCTTTTACAACACTCTCAATCTCTCACAAACTTTCACTCGATCAAACTTCAACTTTCACGACACCTTCAAAGTTTTTGTCTCTTTTTTCTAATATTTAAGGTTTCTTTCTTAATATAATATAAATAGGAGGCATACGTGACTCCTAAACCCATAATCTCATAATATAATAAAAATAAAATTATCTTTATTACTAATAAATTCCTAAATAATATATTTTATTTTAATTTTTCCTAGACTACTTTATTTAGTACATTATTTTTCTACTCAAAATCTAGGAATATGTTTGTTAATTTTTACCTTAAACACACCACACACAAGTTAGAAACAAGCACATCAAACCACACAAACTATCATATTTACCTTGCCATACACGTATACAACAATTTTTTTCAAATAATAACACAAACCAAACATCCATATAAAATAAAAGAAACAAAACATATGTTTTATGCACACAATAAGAATCAAACATATGATCAACATCCATAATAAAGAATTCTAACAAACTCAACTACACTCCACTTCTATGTAATTTATCTTTTTCTTCATTTATTAATGATGCATACGTCCATTATCTTTCTAGATCATATATCTATTTAGGAAGGATTATGACCGTGGATAATGTTTTTTAGTGATAAAATTATAAAGTTTATTTATTGTAATAATTATGGATAGGATACACTTTTTATTTTCTTTATTATTATAAAATATAGTGGTTACATGTTTTCATAGTCATCATAATTATTTATATCTATTAATACAAACTCTTCGTAACCATTTTATGACTATCATTTTTATCATACAGAATTCCTTATTAGCCTTATCAATATATTTTATTTTATTATTTTATCCATAAATGTTATAATTCCTCTTTTGAAACTCAATTGACTACTTATAATAAATTTATTTTAAAATATAATAATACTTTTCATTTTAATAATTTTGATAAGAAATGAATTTTTATTTCTAGTTACCACAATAAAAAGTTTGATACACGCTCGTATATTTTCACTAATTTATTATAGGTTTAATACTTATTTTAGTCCCTCTTTTGGGAGGGTTTGTTCAAAGTGGTCCTCCCGTTTTTTAAAAGTTCACTTAAGTCCTAGCTTTTGCAAAAACTGTGCAAATAGGTCTTTTTTGGTAATGGCGTTAACTTTGTTAACGGCAGAACTGCCAGGTGGCTAATATCTGATTATGTGGCATTGTTATGTGTTTTAAAAAAATAAAAAAATTGTGACGTGTAAATTAAAATAATTAAGGCTAAATTAAAAAAGGAATTTGGGGATAATTATACGTGTTGAAATCCCTAACCTCACCAGAGCGCGACTACATGTATCACCGGAGCCATGGCCGGCCACGGCGTCGTCGCTGCCTTCGCTCTTCTAGCGCAAGAGATTGTCCTCTTCATGAATCGCTCCCTTTCATATCAATTCCATCACTGCATTCCTTCCTTTTACCTAACCAGATTTCACTCTCTACCTACCTCCTCTTTCCTCTTCATCATTCTGCTACCCCTTCCCTATAAACTACACACAATTTCTGGATTTAACAAATTAAACACAGTGTTGGAAGAAATTTCTCATAATATATCATTAGGTTATGGGAATTCAAGTACAATGAGAGAGTTCCAATTAAGACAACAATGGTCTTCTACAAAAATGGAAATGAATGCAAACAAATCCAAATTTGAGAAAATACGAGGTCTCCCCAATTGCTGTGATGTAATTGATGCTACTCACATCACAATGTGTTTACCTGCATCTGAACCTTCCTATAATGTGTGGCTTGATCACAAAAAGAATCATAGCATAGTCTTGCAAGCAATAGTAGATCCTGACATGAAGTTCAGGGACATAGTCATTGGCTGGCCTGGTAAAATGGAGGACAATCTTGTGGTCGTCTTCATGTCTGCAACACTGGCTCTGCCTCCACACCGGGAGCAGATTCCGGCCACCGGCTTGCTCCGCTGCATCTCCCGCCGTTGGTCCACCAGAAAGTAGAAGCACACCATCTCTGCTGGTTGTTTTGGTGAGGAAATGAACAGGACAATCTCTTGCGCCAGAAGAGCGAGAGGCAGCGATGACGCCGTGGCCGGCCATGGTTTCGGTGATACCTGTAGTCGCGCTGGTGAGGTTAGGGATTTCAAAACGTATAATTACCCCCAAATTCCTTTTTTAATTTAACCCTAATTATTTTAATTTACACGTCACAATTTTTTATTTTTTTAAAACACATAACAATGCCACGTAATCATATATTAGCCACCTGGTAGTTCTGCCGTTAACAAAGTTAATGTCGTTACCAAAAAGGACCTATTTGCACAGTTTTTGCAAAAGCTAGGACTTAAGTGAACATTTAAAAAAAGGGAGGACCACTTTGAACAAACCCTACCAAAAAAGAGACCAAAATAGGTATTAAACCTTTATTATATATACTACAAAAAAGAAGGGATTTACCGACGGACAAAAGCCCTTACCGACGGCCTGTCGACGGCTCCAAACCGTCGGTAATTTGCTTGTCGGAAACCGTCGGTAATACCGAAGGCCACAGGCCGTGGGTAATACCGAAGGCCACAAGGCCGTGGGTAATACCGAAGGCCATGAGGCCCTCG
>NC_028360.1:5926145-5986605 GCF_000741045.1 Vigna radiata var. radiata
TGATTGGATGCAAATTATCTTCCGTTCTCAATCTTCGGCTGAAAAACGTTTCTTATTAAAAAAAACAAACAAAATCCCAAACCTGCGGCGCACAAGCCTCACGCGTACAGCCACGAACCACCACCCCTGCGGCGCACAAGCCTCACGCGCACAACCACGAACCACCCTGCAACACGCACGACGAACCTCGATGAGACCGGACAGAACAGACCGCCATCGGAAAGACAGAGGTAGACGAGAGAATGGAAGCACGAACCGATGGAACACCTTAGGGTTAGGGCTTTGGGCAGATGAGAACAGGAATTTGTGAAATTTGGGCAGAGCGAGACTTTGGTGGTGTTGGAGACGACAGTTCTCTGAAACAGGAAGGGTTTGGACAAGACTTCTCTGAAAGGGGACGAGACTGGCTTCGTATTTTTGGCTCGAAGAGTGTGGAAAACCTAAGCTGTGGGGTTTAATGAGAACCAACTTACCGACGGTCACATGACCCTCGGTAATACCCTCGGTAAAATGTATTTACCGAGGGGCTGAAGGCCCTCGGTAATATCTCGCAGGTAAATCGGCATTTTACTATAGTAGGATACACAACTTATTTTGGTGTCATATTTTGATTAAATAATTTTCTATTTTAATATTATTGTTAAATATAATTGAATGACTTTTTTTTTTTATTTCAAAATGACTACATAACTTCTTGGTTTTTAAAACATCTACAACATTACATTTTTAATACGATGTTTACAAAATTATATATATTTTAACCTGTATTATTTGTGTATTTTTAATAATTACTCATAAAATCATAATAATTATAATTTATAATTATTAATCAAAGAAATGGTATTTTAAACAAATTTATAATTATTTTTTTTATATAAATTTCATTACTAGTTTACGCTTATCAGTATAAATTATGTTATTATTCAATACTTTAAAATTTACAATTATTTTTATAAATTCATGTAACTAGCTACAATAAAAAAATTACCTATAATAAAATTAAAAAAATATTTATTTTAAATATACTTTTATTTCTTTTAATTCTAACAAGTAAAAAAAAAAACCCACAAATCACATGTTTTAACATTCTAAATCTACAAAAAAAAAAGTAGTGCATAAATAAAAAGCTTAATACCTATTTTTGTTTGTTTGGTTTAAAGCGGTTTTGGACTTTTTTCAACGTTTAAAATGGTTTTAATTTTTATGATTTTTGTTCAATTTTTTTTTCTTCTGATGACATATAAATGGTTAACAACACAATGTCAAGGAATGATGTAGCCCATTTTATCTCACATGATTGTCCACCTCATCATCTTCATCTTGGTCACTTCATCATCTTCCATCTTCAACCTTATGAACCCTAGTTGTAATGACCTTTTTTATCACGTTACTACCGCAAGGCATAACAGTTCACCATAGTAAACCTAGGTTCATGCCACCGTCAAAATCAAACCATGATCAGATAATCTTCGCCGCACCAACCTTCATCACCAAGCGCCATAACGAAACCCTCACGCCTTTGTCAACCATGTCCATCGTGGCACTTGCACATAGAAGCAACACAACCCAAGAACAAAACCTAGTTTTCGTCACTAACCATCACGAGACAAAAACAACAACTGCAACGCTCATCTTCGGCAATCATTCTCTTCTTTGTTGCAATCACATAACCCACGAATCGCGGAAGCAAGCTAGATCTACTTTACGCCTCCTCCATCTAAGCCTCCGCGGATAGCGCCTCTCACGCCTTCAATAAAATCTTCTATCGTCACCAATAGACCATCGTGATGCATCAAACCTATGCCATTGTTCTTCTTCAACCTCCTTCATCATCAAAAACCCACAACACACATAAACACCACAAGGAACATTGCGCCACAGCGAGAACGAACCCTAAATCGCAAGATCTTCTCCACCACTTCGTGAACCTCCATCTCCATGAACCTCAACACACCTCCACATCCACCATCTTATTAGTTCATTCATTAAATCCACCGCCCGCGGAAGGCACTAGGTTAGACATTCTTCAAATTAACCACAAATCGCATATCACCTTACTTGTCCAAGAAACATATAAATTAGAAAGTCAGACCAAATCATAGAAACCCAACCTATGAGAAACCAAGATCGAGAAAGCCAACCTATAATAAACCAAAATCGAGAAAGCCTCAAACTGCAAGCTTAATCACGCCATGAAAACCTAACTAATGAGAAACCAAAATTGAGAAAGTCCCAAATTGCGAGCTTCATCATGCAATGGAAACCCAACTCACAAAAATCTAATTCCTTAATGTACTATATGGTCAACTAGTCAACCAAGGAGGTCGACCATCCCACGAGAAAATGACTTACTGGTCTAGAAGAGTCATTAATTGATAATTAATCTAAACAATAATAGCTATTAATGAACAATTAATGAAAACAATAGTCATTGATTGAAAGTTAATATGAGTAATGAAAGTCATTTATTGGGAATTAAGGGGTTAGACCTAATGGTAAGCGGAATATAATATTTATAAATATATGTTTAAGGAGAACAGGTAATTAATTCAGATTAATCATCTTTATTACAATAGCAAAGCGTGTGCCCTTGACATGTACCCTCCTACACGGCTTGGACAAGGAAGAGAGAGGGAACGAAACTTGGATAATGGAGGACCATCAGGAAGCCCATTCAGTCTCCAAAACAACTTTGAGTAAGGGGTCTCAACACCTTACCCGAAGCATTATGACACTAGGGTTGAGCAACATCCCCATGTAGCCATAAAGAGCCAGATGAGCAGTACAGTGAAAAACAATCACCTAGTTACCTGGCCTAGTGCTATCATCGTGTAATATGCGCAACGAACATTGCATCTTTGTTTATATCTTGAAAGTGTGGCCAATCATCTTGGACGTTCATCGTCTATGCCTTGTCAAGAATCAACAGCGAGATTTAGTGATCCCATCTTCAACAACACGACTTATCTCAAGCAAGACTATCTCAACCTTGAAAAAAAATTGATAAAATTAGATTTAAATAAAAATTTGTCAGAGAAAGAAAAACAAAACTGAAAAACGAGCAATCAAATATACCAATCCTAACAATGCTCTCCTTAAGCCTTATTTGCCTTAAAGCTCAATCCTCCTGCGTTGTGTCCCTATCCTTTCTTCCACTTTGAACAACGAGACCAACATAGATATTAAACCATAAAAGAATTCTTTAAAGTGACTTTTCTCTTTAAAGTTTAGGTTAAATATATGTTTTGGTCCTCATATTTGTGCCCAATTCTCAACTGGGTCCTCATGTTTTTTTTTTTTGTTCCAATTGAATCCAAATATTTGTTAATTTGAGACAATAAAGCCCTTTCCGTTAACTTCCCACTGACGCCGTCTAACTGTGATGAGTTGTATCAGATCATTTTCAGTGATTCCAATACGTGGAATTTATATTTTAAAAAAATAGTTTATGACAGGAATATTTGTATTTGGAAATTAGGGATTTAACTCGAAAATTAGGTAGTATAAACTACGCATTACCTTCGCAGGGAGCCTCTCTGGCCGAGCCACTTCCCTCAATGTAACCGGTCTCGACGACGGCCTGTTGTCGCCCTCCGTCGGCGACTTGTCTGAGCTCCGCGTGCTTTCCCTCGTCGGGAACATGTTCTCCGGCGAGATTCCTGCTACCGTTAGGAACCTTCGGTTTCTCGAGGTCCTCGAACTGCAAGGGAACAACTTTTCAGGGAGAGTCCCGACCCAGATGAGTTTTGCTTTTCTTCAGTCTCTTAAACTTGTTAACCTCTCTGGTAATGCCTTCTCTGGTTCGATTGTGAATGAGATTATTGGCTATGGAAGTGTGAAAGTCGTTGATTTGTCGAATAATCAATTTTCTGGTGTGATTCCTCTGAATGGTACTTGTGATTCGTTGAAGCATTTGAAGTTGTCTCGTAACTTTTTGACTGGGGAAATTCCATCCCAAATTGGTAAATGTAGAACCTTGAGGACCCTTTTGGTTGATGGGAACATCTTGGAAACTGTCTGTGCTTGTGCTTATTGATTTGTTTCAGGATCGTGATGATGGTGGATTAAATGATGGCTTTAGAGGAGAGTTTAATGCCTTTGTTGGGAACATACCTCATCAGGTGTTGCTTCTTCCAAGTCTGAGGGTGTTGTGGGCACCAAGGGCAAATCTTGGTGGACGGTTGCCTAGTGGCTAGTCGGAGTTGTGCTCTCTGAGGGTGCTCAATTTGGTGCAAAATTATGTTACCAGTGTCTTGCCTGAGAGTTTGGGGATGTGTAGGAATTTGAGTTTCTTGGACTTGAGTCCTAATAATTTGGGGGGTTATTTGCCTTCATTGCAGCTTCCTGTTCCTTGTATGGTGTACTTTAATGTTAGCAGAAACAATAAAGTAAGAACAAAATCTGGACCACAATGTCTTTGTCTACTTCTTTCTTCTTTCCAAATGCAATCCCTAATTTTCACTCACTCCCCGTCATAAACTATTTTTTTTAATATAAATTCCACATAATGGAATTACTTAAAATGATCTGATACAGTTGATCATTTTTAGATGGCGTCAGTGGGAAGTTAACGGAGAGGGCTTTATTGCCTCAAATTAACAAATATTTGGATTCAATTGGGACAAAAAAAACATGAGGATCCACTTGAGAATTGAACACAAATATGAAGACCAAAACATATATTTAACCTTAAAGTTTATTCGTTAAACATATTTAAGTGAGAGAGTCTAAATAGCTTCGATTATAAAGAATTGAAAATTCCTTTCCTTTGTCATTTAAAAGTTAAGGAAGTTTAACCGTTGTTCCCTCAAATTACTTTTACTAAAGAAGAAATGTCTGACAAATTAAGAGTCGAGAGGTTAACTGAAGAGACGTCGTGTTGTTCAAGAAGATTATAGCCAAGAAGAGTGTAGAGAAAACCAAAAGGCCTTTCGTTGTTCCACATTTACGCTAAAAGATATCTCAGATATTTTCCTCTAATAGTTATCAGAGAAGTTACTCTGAAAGGTATATATGTAGATTCTTTCATAATACTATATCCTTTGACAACCAATTATTTTTTACTTTATTTATATTGGTATAAAATGACGATGGAAATTGAATGTGTATACTGTAATAAAGGCTTCTAGGTGTAGATTCTTTTATCATATTATAGATTACAAATAAAGTTATATTTTTTAAACTTTAAACTAAATAGAAAATTATAAGTATTCTCACGAGTTTCATATACAAAAGAGTTTTGATATATGCTATATGATTTGTAGGGAAATGCTATTACCTGACCATATGTTTTTTGTAATGTTTTTGTGTGGTAAACATCATAATAATATTAAATGTTAAGTCAATCCATGTAATCTATTTGATTTTATATCTAGGAAAGATGAGTTCCAGAAGGTATTTTATTGGTCCTCACATACTTTCATTGAACTGAATTAAGCAGCCTTCGCAGAAAGTACTGCAAAACAATTTGAGAATATCCCAGATTCCTTTTGATGGTCTTTCCTATGATTTATATAAGCTTGTGATAACATTTCGTAAATTATTGCTCATGCTAGATGGGACATTGGGAAATTCTTATTTTGATAGATTTTATAGTGCGAACCTTGGTTCAAGGTTGGATGCATTGGAAACCCTAATGATGAAGGAAGTGAATTATGAAAGGTTTGAGTCATTATATTGGCCACACTTCAAAGTCCAGCTACGTGAAAAACTGGATTCTTATATAGTGTTTAATGAAATAATGTCACACTTAAAAGGTGGAACAGGAACGATTGAGCATGGTAAGTTAAGCAGGGAGGAATATTGTGATGTATCTGAAAACCGAACTTCAGGTCTGAGCATAGAGGCAAGAATTATGATATATGATATATTTCAAAACTATGAAAAGAAGAAGATGAAAAAGGTGATTTTGATTTGGGTGATTTAGTGATTGATCTTCGTAGTAGACCTGAGGGATGAGAGATACAAGGGTGATAAAATGAATTATGTGTACATAGATGAGGTGCAAGATCTGACAATGGCTCAGATTGGTTTAATTAAATATATTTGCAGGAATGTAGAAGAAGGTTTTGTTTTCTGTGGGGAGGGGAATTGATTTCTGATTCAAAGATGCAATAAGGTCCATATTTTTCAAAAAGGGGAAAGGATGCATTTCAGATATTTTTGAATTGAGTCAGAACTTTTGCACCAATGCTAAGGTTTTGTAGTTGTCACGAAGTATCATTGAACTTCATCATTTCTTTCCTCATTATACATGTGCAAAGTAGAGTCTAGTTTGATAGAACTTGGTTGGTTGGTCATCGAGTTAGTTGAACAGTTTTTCTTATTGAGTTTTTCTTGTTATGTCAGAATGTGTCATGACTCTTATATTATGAAAGAGAATAAATTTAAGTCTAACTTAATTTCATAAAGTTAGTTTGTAAAATAAAATTTATATTTTATTTATATATTATAATTTAGTCTTAATCAAATGTGAGATTTCTTAGCAATTGTAATAGTTGAACTTTCACATTAAATAGATCCATTATTTCATGTGTTGATTATTGAGAATATGCAAGTAGCTTCCATAGATGAGGAAAGCTTTTTTATTGTAAAATCCTTTATCGTGCAAGATTTACCAAATTTCTATCATGTACGAATCTAAGAAGACAACAAGTAAACAATGGACCTCTAATATTGTTTTGCTTATAAATCTTATTTTTCTTTGACTGCACTCTAAATAGGGCACGTGCACTAACCTAAGCACCTAACACTCTTGCCGCTAAAATCAAAACGAGAATCGACTACCATTCCTAACTTATCAAATTGAGAAGTAAAACCACCTACACTATATATGATAATATTTATTTAATATCTATTTCATTTAAATTGGTTTTTAAGAAATCTTTCAAACAAATATTTTCCAGATTTATAAATTAGTTATCATTCAGATTTAAAAATTTAACATTTAGATAAATATTCGATATTTAATATTCTATTATATTAGATTATATGAATTGAATAAAATAACAAATTCATCTACTCAAAACCTCTCTCATATCTCATTTTACAAAACTTCTAAAACTTTCTAACAATATATATATATATATAGATTACTCAATTGCACCACCTTGCCATATTCAATTGCAAACAAGATGACTTTTGATGCATTCTTTCTCAGAGAACTTGGTGTTGGGGTTCTCATCTTCTTGTTATCACGCTTTTTCATTAGATCAATAGTCACAAATTCTGTACATCTACTACCTCCAGGCCCAAGAGGATGGCCAATTCTTGGTGTTCTTCCACTTTTGGGAAGCATGCCTCATGTCACACTCACAAACATGGCCAAGAAATATGGAGCTGTCATGTTCCTCAAAATGGGAACTTGTGACACTGTGGTAGCCTCAAGCCCGGATGCAGCCCAGGCATTCCTGAAGGCCTTGGACCATAATTTCCTAAACAGACCCACTATTGCTGGGGCAACCTACTTGGGGTACAATGCAGAAGACCTAGTTTTTGCAAACTATGGACCCAAATGGAAGCTCCTTAGGAAGCTAGCCAACCAACACATGCTTGGTGGGAGGGCTCTTAATGATTGGGCAAATGTGAGAGCAAGTGAGGTGAAACACATGCTAAAAGCCATGTATGAGTGTTCCAAAGCAGGGGAATTAGTAGTGGTGAGTGATTTGTTGAGTTATGCAATCACTAATATTGTGAGCCAAGTTGTAATTAGCCAGAGAATATTTTCAAACCAAGGGTTGGAGTCTAAGGAGTTTAAGGAGATGGTGGTGGAATTCATGACAATTTCTGGTGTGAACATTGGTGATTTTGTTCCTTCCATTGCTTGGATGGACTTGCAAGGTGTGGTGGGAAAGATGAAAAGGCTACATAAGAGGTTTGATGTGCTTTTGAGCAAGATTATTGAAGAGCATCTTAAGTCTTCTCATGAACGTATAGGGAAGCCAGATTTTCTTGATATTGTGATGAAAAATGTTGAAAATCCTTCTCAAGAAAGATTGAGTTTCTCCAACATCAAGGCTCTATTATTGGTACATCTCTCTCTCTTTCTTTTCTATCTCTAATGCTTTACTTTTCCTTTTTTAATTGAGTAATAATATCATGACACACTTTTACATTCATTTGACACAAAATACAAAGGTAAAATAGTCCAAAAACTGTAAAGTTTTGTAGTTTTTCAAGAAAGAAGAGAGTAAAAAGTAAGGATAGTGTCAAATGAATGTAAAAAATTTAGGTGTGTCAAAAAATCATTTTTCTTTTTAATTACCTATGAAAAAGTCAATGTTTATTCATAGAACCTTGCAAAGTTTATTACTAAAATGAATAATTACTAATATGTATACATTAAATTATAACAAAAGCCCTTAAATGAAATTAAAAAATAATTAAAAATTGTATGGTGAAAAAAGAAAAAAAATATTTAAATTATCTTAATTCTTGACTTTTAAATAACGTTAAACTATTAGATCTTGTAGAAACACCACCCAATATATATATATTTGAAAATAATAAATAAGACAAGAAATCAACATAAAGTACAACCATTTTATTCAAACACAGTTTCTACTTTCCCTTTTACATATATATAGCTTATATATATACAAATATGAGTTTGGTTACCTTATTATATCTTTATTAATATATATTTTCTTGATAAAAAAATCAATCATAATATATTTGAGATACATTATCTTTGGTTATCGAGTTAAAATAAAATATATACTTTGAAAAGCTGATAATAGGTACCATGGATTACAAAAAGATAGGGCAAATGATTAATATATATTCAAAATGAGAATTTATGTAATTAAATTTCTGATATTATATTAAGAAAAAAAAAATTAATGAAGAGGTATTATTTACAAAGTTTGAATGAAAATCAGTGTGAATAAAGTCTCTACCGATTAATACTTCTGCCTGGGAAAACAAATTTGAATGAAATTATTATCAGTATTAGATAAGAAGTGAATTGAGATTTTGGGTGCTCTACTGTCTTTTCATGTCTTTCTTTTTTAGGATTTAGAATTGCTTTTATATGTATCAGCACATCATATTTTTAACTTCTTTATTTGCTATATGAGAATGTAATATTTGTACTAGACTTAAGGAAGATGAGCCCTTATAGTGTTAATCCTGTTTTTGGTTTATATATATATATATATATATATATATATATATATATATATATATATATATATATATGGGTTGAGACAACCCTATTACCTCATTAATTTAATTTGTTTTTGATGATAAAAAAATTATTATTTAAAAAGTTAATAATTATATAACAGCAAAACATATTAACAAATTGAATATAAAAAAACAAAAATAATTGATTATATATAATATTTAAAATATCTGAAAATTAAATTATTTATTATATATAACACTTATACGTAATTATATTTTATTTTAATAATTTTTGAATGAGATGATTCAGTGTACAAAGTTTATGGCGTGGGTGGTTGTTTCCAATAATTTTTGAATTAACCTCAGCATACATAAGCACAAATGTACATGAAGATTTTGTTTGTGATTAGATGTGACTTTGTTTTTTGTGTTCTAATGATAAGATGTATGTTTTGGTGTGAAGAATCTGTTCACAGCAGGCACAGACACATCAACTAGCATCATAGAATGGGCATTAGCTGAAATGTTAAAAAACCCTAATATTTTGATTAGGGCACAGAAAGAGATGGATGAAGTAGTAGGAAGGCAAAGAGTCCTTGTTGAATCTGACCTACCAAAATTACAATACCTTGAAGCAATCTGCAAGGAGACATATAGGATGCACCCATCTACACCCCTTAGTGTTCCCAGGATAGCCACTGAAGCATGCAATGTTAATGGGTATTACATCCCTAAGAACACAAGGTTGAATGTGAACATATGGGCAATAGGGAGAGACCCTAATGTGTGGTCAAACCCATTAGAGTTCAATCCAGAGAGGTTTCTCAAAGGGAAGAGTGGAAAAGTTGATCCTACTGGAGTTCATTTTGAGCTTATTCCCTTTGGAGCTGGAAGGAGGATTTGTGTAGGCTATAGAATGGCTATTGTGCTCATTCAGTACATTTTGGGCACTTTGGTGCATTCTTTTGACTGGAAATTACCAAATGATCAAGAGTTAAGCATGGATGAAGCCTTTGGACTCACTTTGCAAAAGGCAGTGCCTCTCTCAGCAAACATTAGCCCTCGTTTGCTCTCAGATGCTTATGTTTGATACCTTCATAAGATGTCTCTCTTTATATATCTATTTATATTTCAGCTCTTGGACCATTTAATAAAGTAACAAATGTTACTACATCAAGTTACTTAAGGTTGAGAATCAGTATGTATGTATGATACCTCTCTTTATATATGTACTTATATTTCTGGTCAGACATTTCGAACATTTCATAAAGTTACTAAAAACATGTTATATGAAGTTACTGTTAGAAAAAATGACACTTAAAATTATTTGAATTTGCTTTTATGTGTTTTCATTTAATATTACAAAATATAACACTATAGGCCTTCTTCACTTGAATGAATTTGGAAGAAAGTAATTGAGAAAATTTGAAGATAATTTTTGTTGTTGTTTATTTAAATAGATTTAGAGATGAGTGACAGTGGATTTGGAAGTAAATTTTTTTAATCTGTTACATAAATTAAATCCTACATTAATTCTCACAAATTTTACTTCCAACTTCACTGTCCTTTACTTCTAAATTCATTTAAATAAACAAAAAAAAATTACTTTCAAATCCTCTCAAATCCACTCAATTACTCTCTCTCAAATTCACTCAAGTCAACAAGACCTATCATGTCCATAATTATAAAAACATAACATGCTTCTTGACTTTTGCTCTCTTAATTCATTAAACACTATCACACGTAATAAACTATCACTCATAATAAATGTCTAATAACTTTGAAATTTCTTCTAACAAAACTCTCCTATTAATTTAATTTTTTTCTTCTTTCATCCCAATCAACTTCCTATATTCATGGAACAATACCACATGGAGTAACTTTATGAACTTATGAGCAATTTACTTTCTAGTTTCTACATGTTCTAACTCCATACTTTCTTCTTTTGTTTTTCTTTTCTAATAAAATGAAAATGGACATTAATGTGTTTGCTTCTTTTATGATTGACCTGTTATCCACTCATATCACAATCTTCTCTTCTTGTTTCATTTCCAGTGTGCTTATTAGATTTTTATTATATGTTATTTTAGTAGTATATATGTCTTTTTCTCGAGTTAAAAATGTGATATAATGTATTAATATTATAAAAATTGGAATGTTGCAAATATAATTAGTAGATATTGTTTAAAATATAATTAACTTCTATATTTTAAAACTTTAATTTGTTAATATTTTAATCTCAATTTTTTCACAAATATACTATTTTTGATAAAATAAGAGGTCATTGTTATTTTATTAAAAATATAATAGAAAAATAGTCATTGTTTTATTAAAAAAACGATATAAAAAGGTGGGTTCTTTTAAAATTAAAATATTTGTAATCGTAATTTTATTACAAAGTTAATAGTGTTTGAATCAAATATTTTTCTTTATTTACTAACGTTATAAAATTAATGTGCCAATTTTTTATTCATTTTATAAGAATTTGCTACAATTATTTTAAATCAAAAATGTAATAATTGAATTGTTTAAGTAAATTTATTATAATTATTTTAAGACTTAATATCTATTTTGTTCCCTTTTTTGTAGGGTTTTGTTCAAAATTGTCCTACTTTTTTTAAAAAGTAACAATTCGTCCGATTTTTTGAAAAAACTGTATAAGTTAGTCTTTTTGGTGATGAGTCACCAAAAACTAATGTTAATGATGAGTCACCTTTTATTGATTTCGTGATAACATGGTGGCTTTTTCGTGACAATAACGTTAAAATTGTAAAAAAAAAAAGATTATATGGATGTTTTTTTGGTTTAAATCTCTTTTTGGTTCCTAACTTATAAGTTGATGTTTAATTTAGTCTCCATTTTTTAAAAATGTAAATATTTGGTCCTAAGTTATAAAAAATGTATCAAATGAGTCCTTTTTTTTACTTGAAATACTGTTTTTGGTTATTTCTTAACAACTGCTACATCGTTATATTGCTCTGATTTTCTTTGTCGTTTGACTATGAACATCAAAAAAGGACTTATTTGATACATTTTTTTTATAACTTAGGAACTAAAGGTTTACATCATTTGATACATTTTTTATAATTTAGGAACTAAAGATTTACATTTTTAAAAGTGAAACTAAACTGAACATCAGCTGATAACTTAAGGACTAAAAAGAGGTTTAAAACTTTTTGGGTTAGTTAAGAGAAATGATGGCTTCTTCTCAGGGTGTTCATCTTGTTCGTAGATGGAGCAAAGGATATCTACGTTGCCAGTTCGACGACTCGGGCCATGGAAACTGCGCCACGGGCGACTGCGGCTCTGGCGGGGTACTCTGCAACGGAAACAGCGCCACGCCGCCAGCTACACTCACCGAGTTCACTCTCGGGTCCGGGTCTCCGGACTACTACGACGTGAGCCTCGTCGACGGTTACAACCTCCCGTGATGGTGGAATCAAGCGGCGGCTCTGGCTCATTCGCCACCATTGGTTGCAGGGCGGACCTAAACCGACGGTGCCCAGCGGAGCTGAGGGTTGAAGGCGGCGACGCATGCCAGAGCGCGTGTCGCACATTCCGGAAACCGGAGTTTTGCTGCAGCGGCGCGTTTAATTCACCGTCGGCGTGCGCGCCTTCGATGTACTCGGAGATTTTTAAGAACGCGTGCCCCAAATCTTATAGCTACGTTTTTTATGAGGCTACCAGCACTTTTACTTGCAGCGCTGCGGATTACACTGTCACATTTTGTCCCTCTTCTTCTCCAAGGCACTATTCTTCTATTCTGAGAGTGAAAAATGATATTTGTATAAATTTTCTTCTATATTTTATGATTTTTCTACCTCTAAATGGACACCCATAATCGAAAATATTAAAAAGATAAAAATTTTAAAGCGGGTTATGAAGATTAGGAACATTGTGAGTGTATTTATTTAAAGCAAGTTACGAAAATGAAATTTGGGATTTTGCAGTTTGAAGTCTTTAATGGAATTGGGGCCAGGATCATCGGTGGAAGAGGCAGCAGTGGCTACTACTTCATGGATTGCAAATTTTTTTCTTTCAATTTTAGTCTTAATACCTAATCTATTTTTTTACAATTTTAACCTTACTGTTACCGAAAATGCCACGATACACTGCCACGAAATCAATTAAAAGTGATATGTTATGAACCTTAGTATAGAAGAGCACCTCTCACGTTAAATTTTTAAAAGAATTAGTTAAAAGTACTAACTTATATAACTTTTTCGAAAGGCAGAAGTAATGGTTACTTTTTAAAAAATGTAAAATGATTTTGAACAAAACTCCGAAATCAAAATAGATATTAAATTTTATTTTAATTAAAAAATGAAAAAAATAATCACATATTTAATTTTTTAAATAGTTTACAGCAATGTCATAATATTTAAATACAATATTTATTTTCTTTTTAAATTTCATAAAGATATATTAATAAATTTGGATTTGAATTATTGAATTATAGATCTAATAAGTAATTGTAATGTGCATTGAAAATAAATTATTAATAATAATGAATCGAAGATACTATATTTAAAACATGACCAAAATTTTATGTCCAAATAATGATCGGTATCATAGACTTTCTCATCTGCAAAAGAAATATATGATGAAGCCAATTTGGGAAGGTAACAAAGCATGGCAAGTTTGCTAACACATGAGTAAAAAATTTAATACATGCTGCATGATTTGGTCACATATTCATGTTCACAAATATCGATATGAATCATAATTGTCTAAATGGAGAATCAACAGTTACTTAAAAGATGTCATCACATTGCAATTAGGTCTACCCATTGATGGAGAAGTGGTCACTAGAGTGACTAGTGGTGACATGGTGCCATTTTGTGCATAATTATTGGGGTAGATACCTTCCTCAAATGTTATTGAAAAGGGAACACAATAAAATTATCATAGTTGAACAACAACTTCCAACAGTTACCCCATGATTCAATCGGTAATGTGTTCACTTAACATATTTTAGAACTCATTAGAAGTTTACTTAAGCTAGATACATCAATGAGCAGAGTTCATCTAATGTATCTTTTACTATTGGTTGACTTAAACTCTGTTTCAAATTATAGCTAAGGTTTTATTGTGTTGGCTTGTCTTTATCATGCTTTGGATCACGAAATTTAACCAAGACAAAATTAGAGGTTATGTGGTACTTTTGCAATGTTGAGCTTGGGAACACATTAAATGTCTTTCTCCATCTATTAACCCATAAACTGTTAAAGACATTGTTACTGCAAGACTTTATATTTCGCTTACGAAAAGGTACACATATTTATCTTTTATCTACAAAATTACCTATGCAATAATATAAGTTTGACTAAATTTTAACTTTTGCGGTTGTGAACATTTCGGTAAGTGTATCGAATCGTATCAAGTAATAATAAAACGATAAGTCCGAGTATCGTTTTCCTAGAGACTCTTAGACCTACACGTTCGTGTGAATTCTTGATTTCTTAAGACTTGAATGAACGAAAATTTGGGTTTTAAATGCAAGATAGAAAATAAACATGCATGCAAAGATTAATCAATTGATAGTTGAACTATATGGATGAATGGTGTTGTTGGGGGTTTATGATTTCATCCTAATCCACTCTCATATATTTACAAATTCTACTCAATTCTACTTCTTTATCAATGTTAGTGTCACTTTCTAAGTTCCCCTAATTCCAATATCTTGGTGATTAGAGTCTAATCCTAATTACTAGTTTACTATGTCTAGTCTCCTTAGCAATTGATCATGCATTACATAATTCGCACATAAGTTTAAGGCAATTGGTCCTCCTATCCCTATGTCTAGGCAATATTGCTACCAAGAGAGTTCCCTCATCTCTAGACCTAACTATACGTGTCCATATAGATAGAATCAAAAGTCATGCTATTGATCAATGTCTTAAGCAAAGCATACAAATATAATGGAGGAAAAACTTTAACAATTGATAAAAGAAAGCATATGAACTAAAGTAAGAATTTCAATACATGAGAGTTTCAATAGGATTACATCATTCCCCCAACAACAAAGGGGTTTAGTTTACCGCAATCATGGTGAAACTAGATGAAAAGAATGAAAAGTAAGATAACCCTAGAATTGATAAGTTAGAGCTTCCGCATCCAAAATCTGTCTCCAAGGAGTGAAGAAAGTGATTATGCATCCTTTCTGCCAAAAGATAAACCATATAAGTCGTCCAAATCTATTTATAACTCATTAAAACAAAGCATAAATTGGCCCAAGTCCAATAGTACACCACCTGGCGGTGGCTTCACCGCCCGACGGTGAGGTCGGCACTTGTACTCACCCCTCAACGGTGTCGCTTGAGCGTGTGACAGATAGTCTCTAGAAAGTACACCGCCCAACGGTAGTTGCGACTCTTCTTTACTTCCCTTTTCCTCCTTCTCTTAAGTCCAACTCCTATTTTCTTCAACTTCCTTCATTCAATTCCTGATAAATCTTGCCAAATCATGGAAAAACCAAGCATAAAACCAAGAAAACCAACTTTGACTCTCTTATTCTCTAACTTAAGCAAATTGGAGGATTTCAAGCTAATTCTAAATCATAAAGGGTGTGTTTAATGTCAATTTTAAGTATGAAAATAACAGTTTTTGAACCGTTATCAACGGTTTAAATGAAATGTGGGGTTGTGCACTGACACAAAGGCAACATCTCCTTACAAGTACAATGCCTCTAATAGTTGTTAGACGAGTTATGGCCCCAATAGGTTGTTATTGAAATCATACTTACATTGAATCTTAATAACATTTTGTTTCTTATACTAACGACAATTTTTTGCAGTTTTTATTGACTCTTTATACAGGGACGACATCACACCATTGATTACTGTTGAGGCTTCTCTAATTACTTTAGTTGTAGTTTCTCTTATTTGTTTTGCTATAGTAGAATTTCATCACACACTAATTGAGTAATGTACTAATTTGGGTTTCAACAAAATATTCTAATTGATTTATTGAACTTAGATCAACTTCACAAAGAAGATATAAGAGGTAGAACGAACAGATGTTGACTATATTACCATTAAAGGTGGATAACAATATGGAACAATCAACATAATCATCTCATTCAAGGTACCCAATTTAGTGATAATGGCCACTTTGCATGACACCACAACATATATGTAATTATTCATTAATCATACTATCCGCTATACATTGCCTTCACAATCAACCTTGGTCGGCGATATAAGTTCACTTCCTAAAAGATTTGATCATGTTTTTTTATTGATTTATAATTTTGCATTCTTTTCCCACAACGTCAACCTAACCTATCAACATGTTGGTTTTTCTTCTTATAGTCAATAATTTAATGAGCACGCAATTGGTTAATCTGGTCTACAAGAAGCTCCCATGTCCATATACATGGAACATTATCGACACATGTCTTTTCAATCTCTATACTAAGAGGTTTTGTACATAGTTTTTATATCAATCATATATTTTTTCTGGTGAGGGAAAACGATACCAGTTATTTTCGTATATACGCAGCGGGTTCATGAATCGAGGTATATCAGGTGAGGGAAAATTTTTTCCTCGATTCTGAACCGAGGCAGTATGTAAGGGTCTTTTGGCTCGGTTGGTTTCAAACCGAGGAGCTAGATGCCTTTTGTTTTTCAGAAATTTGGTTTTTTGCCTATTTAATTTTTTTTTTTGCTTTTTTTATTTCCAATGAGACAACAGAGGCAGCGAACGAAACGGACGGAGCGGCGACGAAACGACCGAAGGCGGCGACGAAGGGTCGAAGGGCCAAAGGCGGCGACAAACAACTGTTGGCGGTGATGAACAATCGATGGCGACGACGAACAACGGTGGCAACAACGAAAAGCGTAGTTCGCACAAGAGAAATAGAGGTAGCAACGTTCGTGCGACAGATGCAATGACGACCAGTGGTGGAGGCAACAGTGGAAGCCAGTGATGGAGGCAGCAGCGATGACCAGTAGTGGAGGCAGCGCGGTGGCTGGTGATGGAGGCAGTGGCGGCGGAGCGACACGAAGAAGTTGTTCGCATGAGATGAAAAATGGCTCCCTGGCGGAAGAAGAAGAAAAAGCGAAAACGTGCTTACTCTTTTACGCTTGTACTCTTTTACACTTGTAGAATTTAACTATCGAAGAGACTATTACCTCGATTATAAAAACAATCGTTGCGTAAACCTTCCAAAAATAATTCAAAATAAATTGTAATTGAAAAATTTGAAAATATCTATTAACTATAGGTCTTGATTCGCACTTAAACCGAGGCATAAAGGGCATATGACATTGGTTAAAATGGAATCGAAGTCGTAGCGGTTAACAAAATGGATTTGAAACGTTCAAAATTAGTTTCTGGCAAGACATACTACCTCGGTTGATTAGAGAACCGAGGTAGTAGGCCTATTTTGAAAAAGTTGTTAGGGTTTTTTGTCTCGGTTGTTCAGAGACACAAGGCAGTAGACCTTTTTGAAAAAGCTGTCAAGTGTAAAGTCTGATTCAGTAGGTTTTTTGCTTCGGCTGGTCAGAGAACCGAGGCAATATACCCCCTTAGGAATCGGTTCTAACTAAACCGAGGCATATAGTGTCACAAGAATTACGAAATTGCTACCACATTTTTATACGCTTCGGTTTTTCGAAACCGAAGTGTAATTTGCGAGTTAAAAAGTTGTTTATTTACTAGTGAAATATGTTCAAAAACTAGTGTATTAACCCTTCCATTTGTATAAAATCTTGTACGTCCATGCAATATTATCGACCAATAACATCTTCCTAAAGACCCAATAATAAATGTGAAAACAACGACGACCAAGCCAATAATGATGATCCACTTCCACATCTTATTAGCTTCAGTTTCAATGAAGGACTTAAAAGATAGACAAGAAGCCCACCATGTGATGCATCAGCTCATAGATATATTATCTCTCAATATGTAATTATGTTGATATTATAATTTAATTACAATTTTAATTATATTAACTTTTTTTTAATTCTGCAGTCAAATTTATAACTTCCTTTCTTCCCATTATCCCAAAAAATATTAAACCAAATAATAATCTATAAGTGTATAAAACTAAATTATGTAATTTCTATGTTATTTATATACCTTATGCCAATATTTGATTAATAAATATTACTTATAATTAATCATGTTAGTTGATAACGGTTGAAAAATCGTTATTTTTATACTTAACTTTGATAGTTAATGCACACTTTTTGACTTAGAAGCTTACTCGAATTCATGATTTTGCTTTAGTTTTATGAATAAGAGAGTTGAGGATATGCTTTTATGATTTTATTACTAAATTCCCTTGATTTTGTAGGTTTTTGGAATGATTTGAAAGAAGGGTTGAAGTATCAAGGAGTTGTAGTGCAGAAAAGTCAACCAGAATGCAGAAAAGTAAACAAGAAAAGTCAACCAGTCAACCAGAAAAGTCAACTAGTCAACCAAAGTGCAGAAAAGTCAACAAGTCAACCAAAGTGCAGAAAAGTAGCGTTGAGCGCCAGTTTCCGCCAGTTTTCACTGTTTTGGGCCTGAGCGTCATCGCTGAGCGTTTTTTGAGTGTCGTACCTACCGCTGAGCGGCATTGTAGCGCTGAGTGCTGGCGACGCGAGTTTTGGGCCAATTTTCTGCTAATTTTATGATCTATTTTAGGCCTGGACCTGTTTTCAGTTATTTTTCTACCCTATTTAAAGACTTGGACGACTTAGGGTTTATATCTTTTGATGGCTTAAGCACAAAAACACATTTTTCACCCCTTTGGGGGCAAATTTGGGGATGTGAGAGCTCTTCTCTTCTCTTTCTAGGGTTTTATCTCTTCTATTCCATTGTACACCTAGTTCTTCCATGACGATGGAGAACTAATCTTATTTGTTGTTGGGAAATATGTAACGTCTAAAATCTCTTGTATTTGAATTGATTCTTGTTATTGATTTATGCTTCTTTCATTAATTGTTAGAGATATTCTTCTTTGCTCAAATGCTTGTGATGTTATGATTTGTAAATATCAGGAGATTTCGTACTCCTAGGGTTAGACGATTTGGGGATGTGACAACCCTCCTTTTCTCTCCCTAGGATTGTTATCAAGAGATATCTTACAAATCACAATCTCGGAATTCTCTCGGGAGCAATATTACCTAGACATAGGGATAGGAGGATCGATTGCCTTTAAGCTTCTGTGCGAATGTAATGCATGAACAATTGCTAGGGAGACAAGACATTGTAAACTAGTAATTAGGAGTAGGTTCTTTTCACCAAGACATTGGGATTAGGGTAAATTAGAAAGTGGCATTAACATTAATGAAGAAGATGAATTTGTTTATGCATGAGAGTGATTAGGTGAAATCTACACCCTAACAACATATTCATCTCATATTATCAACATCATCCATTCACTTTTGTGTTTAGCCTCAATTGATCAAATTGCATTCATGTTTATTTTTCCGCACTTTGCATTTAAAAACCCCAAAATATTGTTCTTAAGTCTTAATTGGTTAAGCAAAAGCACAACTATTTAGTGTCGTGAGTCTCTTGGGAAAACGATACTTGGTCTTACCATTTTATATTACTTGATACGATTTGGTACACTTGCCAGAGTCTTAACAAGTTTTTGGCGCCGTTGCTAGGGACTCGTGGTATAACTATTCTATTTGTGTGATTCTTAACTAATTAGACTTTATCTTTCTAAAAAAGAAGAAGAAAAAAATAATATATCTTTTACTGTTTTTATGTTTTGGGCTAATTGTGTGCTCCGGTGCAGTGTTCTTTAGTGTATGTAGGATAAAATTTGTACTAGGAGCACAAGATCATCATGACTTCTCTTTTTAGGTTTGGAAGTAGAGAAGACTACCAGTAGTAGATAAAGAAGATAGATAGTGAAGCAAGCAGATAAGAAAGGAGAATTGGTTCACCAACACCCTGATGTGAAAAGTGATGAACCCAAACCTGGCACACCAGTGAAATTCAATAATAGGTTATGGGCTGTCAAGACTATCAAAGTAAACGAAGTTATTGAGATTTAGGATCCTTAGAGTTGGTGACAAGAAAATTTTCGAGCTTTTGTTGGTGTCATGAAGGAAGGTAGAACGCCAACATAAAAAATCTGGATTGGGCTTAATTGGGTCAAGCTAGTGACGTTAAAGAAGCGCTTGCTGGGAGGCAACCCAGTTTCTAACTTTTTCTTTATAATTGATTATATATGTCTAAATTATAACATTAGGAAGAATGTTCTAAGATAATTACTAAATTATAAACACTACCCATGTTGGTTTCACTGATCCAATGTGAAGCATATCATTATAGTCCCAACTTTGAGAAGTTGGGGTTTCTTGAGTTAGTGTCTAATGTTGTCTTGATATTTTATGCCAGTTAACTAAGATAACATGCCACCTTTGTCATTTTGCTCTTCTAGGACATGGTCGATGTTAAATTCATTAAAGACATCTCTCAAGTTTTTTATAATATGATAATATATTGTAGCAGATGTTCCCTAACTTTAAATTATCCTTTAACTTGTCCACTTCCTTTTTTTTATGAATCACTTATCTTTAATGTCCATAATTCATGTTTGTCCCCAAGTTAGGAGCTCATATAGTCATACAAAAATTATGCTTTCACAATACTAAAAATTTCAAATCATAACAAAAACTAAGACAACTCAAAGTAGAAAATCATCATTTTTTTTAACAAAATTTGGCTTTTGCAAGACTTATGTACATGGGAGTCAATTTTGACTACTAGTTGAAAGCCCTGAAAATAGTGTTTGGTTTGTCTTGTTAACCTGACCATAGTGTAAATTACCATCTCAATGACTTTTTGTCATGTCATTGAAAGGTAAAGAGTTTTACATATGAAATAAATTGAATTTTGTTTCCTGTCTTCCTTATGTTTGAGGGTTAAGCTTATAGTTGTTTTGTTCATGACAAAATACAATAAGAAGGTTGATTTTTCTCATGGAGTAATACACACTAGTAGTAAGGCAATGTCTCACTTAATTTGCTAAAATACTATCTCACTTTTTTAATCCCACTCAAACTTGGTGTTTTAAGTAGTTTGAAATATAATTTTTCCTTCTTAGCTAACTTTGGAAGAAAACTACGTAAAGATATTAGTTTTCTATTTATTTGTTGTTACTCTTTGATATTTGTTAACAAAATTTTTAATCCTCGACAACGGAGTCAAAAACTTGTTAATGAATTAGAAAGTGTACTGAATCGTACAAGTAATATAAAATGGTAAGACCTGTTGAGATTGTTGACAACACAAACTCTATATCACTCTAGTTTTTGATGGTGACAACACATTGCTTAATACCAATACACATGTTGCTGCATTACATGTTCTTATGCTGAATTGATTGTTATATCTGCTGAGCATGTTTGATGTACTGCGTTGTATGTTCCTATGTTGATTGTTTGATATATCTGTGGAACATGCTTATAGGCTTACGTGCAATGTGAAATGCTTCATTACAAATGTTTTATTGCACAATTTTAAAGTGAAAAACCACAAGCACTTTCGTGAACTTATAACCGTGTGACAAAGTTATAGTGCAGTTGACTACATTACTAATGGATTCTACTGTGTTAAAATCTTTGTACAGATTTTGAGAATCAATGCTCTGTGATTTTACATATGTCAGTCGACATTGGAGTTTACATATTCGATTGTATCTGATGTTTGTTTTAGAATTATGTTATGCTCTTACGCTCCAACGGTTATATTTTTAAACGTTAGTTGAGCATTGATGACTTGGTCAACTATATTAAATGTGTTCTGTTATTTGTTGACTATGGGCTACTGCGTTGACTGTTTGTTATAACTGTAATAATACAATCGACTTGATTAGTAACCTATTCGACTGAGAAACAATCTGATAGACAGAAAACTATAAATTGGCTTAACGCAAATTGTTCAGAGACTTTTGTGGAACTGACATTTTCATTATTGTTTCAGATTGAATTCTCTATGATAACAACTCCAAGAATTCTCCAAGAAGACGATGGTTATCTTTCCTGAAAGAGATTCAAAGGGAGATAGCTCGCACATTCATTGTCTGATCAAATACTGCACAAAGAAGGTGTTTCTGGGTTGATCGCTTCAGGCTTGGCATCCTTTGAAGACTGTTGCACTTGTTAAGGCTTGGCATCCTGTGAAGACTGCTGGAATTAGACCTGTTGTGATACAGAGGTTTCACGTTGAGGATTGTTCGACGTGGTGTTCAGATTGCAGAAGAGGGGATTCTTGCTGCAAGTCTGGTTTTTGTTATTGCAGCTACATTTTGGTTTTGGGTTAGAGAAGAAATTTATATTTTTGACGTGGAGGTCTTCTATAAATTCCTTGTTGTAAAAACCACAACCATTATAGTGCATTTGCTTCCTAGGTTGGAAGGACACTGAATGTAGGCATTGTTGGCCGAACCAGTATAAAAATCAGCGTTTGATTTTCTCTATCCCTGCATTCTTTAATTTCAGTCGAATTCTTCTTCTTCATTAATGTTAATGCCACTTTCTAATTTACTTAAAACTCGATGTCTCAGCGAAGAAAACCAATCCTTAATTACTAGTTTACAATGTCTTGTCTCCCTAGCAATTAATTTTGCATTACATACGCACAAAAGCTTAAGGCAACCAAAACTCATATCCCTATCCCTAGGTAATTCTCCTTTTGGGAGAGATTCCCTAGATCTAGATTCCCCAGTATGTGTCCATATCAACGAAATCAATTATCATGCTATGAATGAGTTAAACATAGCAATGCATAAAGTATAGAGGAAAAACCCTAACAATTAATGAAAGAAGCATATATCAATAATAAGAATCAATTCAAATACAAGAGAGTTTAGAGGTTACATCTTTCCCAATAACAAATAAGATTAGTTCTCCACCATCATAGAGAAACTAGGTGTACAATGGAATGAAATGAAGATAAATCCCTAGAAAGAGAAGAGGAGAGTTGTCACATCCCCAAGTCTGCCCCCAAGGGGTGAAAAACGTGTTTCTATGCTCAAGCCATCAAAATATACAAACCTTAGGACGTCTAGGTCTTAAATAGAACATAAAAATAACATAAAACAGGTCCAAGCTCACGTAGCCGGCGCTCAGAACCCCAACTTAGAGCGTTTAGGCGTGAAACAACGAGTATTGGCACTCAGCACCCCTGAAAGGGCGCCCAGGCATGCTGTGGTGCAAATTTTGGTGTTCAGCGCCCTTAAAAGGGTGCCCAGGCTTTAGACAACAACTTCTAGCGCTCAGCCCCCCCCCCCCCCTCGGTAAAAGGGTGCTCAGGGCCCCTAATAGGGGTCCTAAGGCCTATTTTTTCTGCACTGCGTTTTTTTCTCTTTTTATGCAGCTCTGCCTTCTTCTTGAGTTCCGACTACTTGATCCATAAAATCATAAAATATAACCTCAACTCACTTATTCACAAAACTAAAGCAAACACATGAGTTCAAGCAAGTTTCTAAGTCAAAAATATGTGCATTTAGTATCAAAATTGAATCATAGATAACAGTATATTCAACCGTTATCAATATTATAGGGGTTGCACATGAAAAAAATAACTTCACACTTATATGGATTTGTCTAATCCTTCTCTAGATGATAAAAAAAAGAGTCAATAAACTATTCAACATTGAACACATACTTCTCAAGATCCTAACACTTGTGTTTTTTGTCCTTAGTGAAGACTCTTTTGAGGTATTATAGGTAGCCATCAATATTATCCCATTTCAACACCTTGTCATTGTCATACATCACCAGAATGTCTCCAACTGTATTTTTGAAGATTTTATCTAACATGATCCTAAAATCTTAGTTAAAGGTTGTGCCTAGAGTTTGCTCCACAATAGTAGACCGTTTCCACATAATTTTGTCCTTGTCTAAGTGATACATTCTAATTTGGTTGTGTCTAGAGTTTGCATCCAAAACATTGAGTATCTCAAAGCTAAATGCATTGTCCATAGAGGATATGAGTCCTTTGATCATGTTTTAGTATGGTTGGTATAGTCAATGAACATCCACTATTTATCACCTCTTCACTAATGCAAAATTGAAAAGCCATGTAGTTTAGGTAACATCTTATATGAAGTTGATTTTCAAAAGCATATGAAGTTTTTGCTTAACTATTTTCGATTTTGATCTTGATATGATAAAAAAAACTTGTGAATGAAATTATGATAAATTCCTAATATGTCACTTACACTCTATTCAAAAAGGTCGATGTTTTGGATAAGAATGTATTATAATTAACTTCATATGAAATGACTAATAGTCCAACCAATGTGAGTACATTGACCTTGGATTAGTTTGAGCTAAAATTAATACATATGTTTGTTAAAGGAGTGATATTCTTGTTGAACTTTGGTTTCAAATACAAGTGAACTTCTTTATGTCTAATTCATGATCTTCATAGGCATTATTTTAACATTTTTACTATGCTTTAGTGGTTGCAACTCTTCTTCTGACATGTTATTTGTCATTTACATGGATCCTTTATGGGCTATACCACCAACTTTTGACAATGATTTTGTTCTTTTGAACTTTACATTATTCAAAAGTGTATGTTAAGAATTTAATCTATGAACATAACTTTTTGTATCTTTTTAAGATTAAATTTGAGTATAATGATTCTCCTTTCATTGACTAAGAACTTCATAGACATGTGCCATGGACTATAAGCCACTAACTTACCTATCTAATATGTATTAAATCATAAGTCACTAACTTGCCTTATTGGTACCAAAAGAAGTGAGAAAATGTACATATCTCTTTGTGTGCACTAAGTAAGGGATTTGCCTATGATTTAATGAGATTAAAAGCTAGGTAAAGTTTGAAAAAAATTATCAATAAAGTATATAAGTTGAGATACCCTAACTTACATGTTTTTTATACTCCCTAATTTGCAATATTGATTATGATGACAATTGGATCATCTTGTGAGCGGTTGTTGTTGTTGAAGTTATTTTCAATCGAGCTGATTTCAAAAACCTCTTCAGGAATTATTTGATCAAGTTTACATTATAGATAAATAAGAGGCATTGTGACGAGAATTAATATTAGCATCCCAAAAAAATTGTTAATTATAGTATTGATAAGACTTTGTATTTATCTTTGTTGACAAAACTTGTTGAACTTGTTGTTTTGTTGTATTTTCATTTTAGCTTTTATCTTTTTGTTGTTGTTGGTCTTACATTATTGGCCTTTTTAGCTTAAATCTTTGTAATTACCTTAACCTTGACTTATGTTATCACTTTAGACAAAATGGGTCATGGTTCCTTATTGAATAAGACCATCAATTGTGTTGTAATATGGGATAATATCTATAGGATCTTCCTAATTAGAGGAAGATTGATACATAATATTTTATTTTATTTTATTTTTCCCTAGGTTTCCTAGTTTCCCTATTTCCCTTTTTAGGAGAACTAGATTATTACAAATAGAAGGTTTGAGAATGTATTTTTCATGATTTGAGACCATATCTCATACTTTTGTAAAATCTCTAGTTGTATATTCAATGTTTTAGTAGTAATGGAAATGTTTAGTAAGGTTTGGGTTACCTAGAATGATTGTGATAGGTGGTAAGTTTAATAACTCAAGGGTTAAGGCTTCCTGAAATATTACTTTATGGTGTGTATGAATATTGTATTTTGGATTTCCCTTTTTGAAGCTATGACTTTGATTGAATCAAACCATCAAAGATCCAACACTTACTTTATTTGCCTCTTAAGATTCAATATTCCCTTTGAGCATAATGATGTTGGATGTTTATTTGTCCATGTTTTTTTAGGATATTAATTATAATTTGTCTAAGAAATGTTCTCCAATGTGATTGAGTTTGCAACACGAAGTCTACTTGTTGAAAATTAACGGAATTTGTGAACAAGTCATAATACTTCTATAATGCTACTAAAGGGTTGTGGGAACCTAAAGAAAGTTGTATTGGTGTTAGAGTAAAAGTTTACTTGTGTTGAATCATACTATTTTTCGAAAATTGAATATTTTCATAACAAAGAGAAAGGTATGTTCATAACATTTCCATAATTTGATGATTGTTATCTTTATCTTCCAAATTATGTTGGAGAGTTGTTTGATTAAAATGGTATAAATCGTAATGAAATGTTATTGGGTTAAAAGAATAAATTTTGAGTTGTAAAGATCCATAAAACTCAACAATTATTTGACATTGAAACTCCTTGTCTTTAGTGACAATTATAATTATTAGCTATTTTGTATTGTGCTTAGGTTTATTATCAAAAGTTATACAGTAGGTTATGAATTTCAATGACATCAAAACCATATACTCTTGTAATCTAAGAAAATTTATAAAAATTAGAATGTCTCTAATGGAACAATTAACAAGATAGAATTTTAAGTTTTATTGTGGATTTCAAAAAGAAAAAAAAAAGGTTTAAATCGATGAGATAAAAATAGAGATTAAATGGAAGTCTATTATTAATAACATCTAACTACAAAATTAAAAAGCATAAGGTAAAATATACAAAAACAAAAAACGTATAAATTAAAGACTCCTGATAGAGGTATTATTATATAAACATCTAGAATCCTTTTAAAATGAGAAATGTGCATAATAAGAATAGTATAATATTATTCTTCTACTTATGTATTGTGATTGAAATTATATTGTTAATTGCATTGTTATGATATATCTTTTATATAATTATAAACTAGTTTATTGATAAATTTGAATAAAAATCCAAGTTATCTTTCAAACATCTCTCATGAAAGTAGTTTATACGTTGCAAACTTGCAATTAGACAATGGATAATCTTCAAAATTGAATTTGCACTTTAATGAGTTTAATGTAACCCAACAACTAAATTTCATAACAACATTCAAGATTCTTCAAAGTTAAATTATTATTGAATGTAAGCACAAGTGCTATCAAATTTGATTATGAATGGCAATGAAAGATGCAAGATTTACTATCTCATCTCCATTTGTTAATGTATCAAATTTATGTTGTATCTTCATCAACAAATATACCGTACTAACTTCTTTACTATATGTAAATATTAATTAAATATTCCCTTTTAACAAAAATGAAAACCATAAAAAAAATCATATTAAATTATCGAGTATTCAAATATCAAGAAAAACTTATACATGTCTTCTTTTTTTTCTTCATTATCAAATATCAAGAAAAAACTATAATATATAAATATCAACAATTGAATAAACATCAAATAATTATAGAAAAATATGTTTGCTATAAAAATAAATTATAAAATTAAATATTAAAGAAAAGGTTAATATTAATCATTTAAATTATTAAATAAATTAAAAGTTTTTTGATAAGATCAAATTATTAAAACAAATATGAAGACAAGTATTATGGTAGATATGTATGTACTCATTTTTATCTCTATATCCAATTTAAAACATTGAATATTACTCTCATCCATTCAATATAAGTATTTTCTCTCCTATTCAAAACAAATTTTGACAATACCTAATATTAAGACAAATAAGTTTTTTTTTTTTTCTTTTAATTCACAATCTCATTCTCAAATTAAAAAATTAAATATTACTCATTCATATCTTAATATAAGAATTTTCATTAATGAAACAAATTCAAACTATACCTACGGATTCATTAAACAAGTGAATCCTTCTAATCTACTTGTTTAGGTAAAACCTTGGAACTTTTTGGCATATAATCTTGATGAATTCCGACTCAATAGGAGGTTATAGATGATGATTCCGTATTACTCTAGAAGTTCTATACGGAAAATCAATTAAAAACTCCACATGATAAGAGTGGACAATAAGTCTTTGATGATATCCTCACGCAAAAAACTGCTAAGCAGAATATTATCTCGCAAGGATGAAATTTAATTTGATAAAAAAATCATGTTAAAGAAACATTGAATCCTGAAAGCAACCTACAACTTTGCAAACAAATATCGCATTCAAACTTGGTAGCCAAGTCTAATGATCGGCAACACACTAGCACAAAAACAGAATAAATGATCTTGCAGCTAAGCAGTGATTTTCATGTGGTCATTTCAGTTAAACATTATCACCAGAGTTTCATGAAGCTAAATGGAGATGCAAATTTCCTTACACTTGTTCACAGAAAGATAAAGCAGCACAAAACTGAAGGGGTAAAGATTAGGGGGGAGGGGGAGAAAAAATGAGTTTTAATAAAATGTTGAGCCAAAAATATTATACAGAACAACAAGGATAAACATGTAGCAAGGTACCAAATCTTCTCTAGCCATCGCTTGAATCATGTCCTTGGGGAATAACAGTCATTCAAAACAGCATTAAACCATTGGCAGTTCTAGGCTTCTAGTCAGCTTTGTAAATTATGAGAACATCCTGAGGAAGTTGTTTGCATAAGCCATTGGTTTGACATCAGGGTGTGGCTGCAATTTCAACAAAGTAAACAGACAGAAGAAATGAATGCCAACCCCAATAAAAGAATACAGATTGGAAGAAAAGCAATCATATTGCACCATACTATTTGTTAAATAAAACAATGAATGAACATATTTATTCGTATTATTTTTTAGCACAAAACATGACATAGCTTAGCATAGCATGGTCTAAAGCACAAAAGATACTAACCACTGCTGAGAATGTGACAATGTTAGGTTTCAAATCTGGTGCTTCAAATCGAATAAAGGCACCTTTGTTACCCATCTGCAGCATGCAATAAAAATCAACGTCATGTAGATTTTAACACCAAGATCAAAATATACTTCAGGAAGGAAAGTGATTACACAGAAATTAATATAAGAAGGCCAATGACAATGCACACTATCCATGCAAACAACATGTACAAAAGCAAGGTGGGTAATATGGTTTTCATTAACACATTTAATGTGATTGGAAAAGAATCCTGGTCAATCATGCAACGTGCTTTATTGCTTCTCTTCTAGAGCTTGTCTCGTTATGTTTACATGCTCAAGCACAGCTTAAAGAATGAGTCTACACAAATGATTATAGATAAAGGCTGTAAGAATAGATTACAACAACAAAAGTCTTGAGACAATCATGTAAGCAAATGGCTAAACTTACTTAGAAATGAATGTAGAAAAAAGGGATTTGATTACCTGGTCACAGTAATTTGGAGCAGAAAAGACAGTTATGAGTTTACCATCATGTTCAATCTCGTAGCCTTCATCCTTTACTTCGTGAGATCTCACAACTAAATCTGTAAATTGGTAATTTATGTGAAGCCACTGACAGGAGAACAAATAAACTTTAGAAAAGTATCTGAGTAATGGAAAACACACCTAAATTATTTTCCTGCAAAAACTGTTCTGTAACATCTGGACCAAAAGAAAGGCCCACACCACGCTTGCTTGGGCCCCTTCCAGGGAGAGGTTGTGGATCACTCCAAAGAATTTCACACATCAGCCCTACACATACCAATCATAGGTGTAAATAAAACTACAATACTCAGGGTGAAAAAACCAGAGGGATTTTAGTCGAAGTGCACGAACTGAAAGTTTAGAGTGATTAAGGTATTGCTGAGATCAATTAAAGGAAAAAAAAGTAAGCATCTAACCTTCTTCAGGAGGTTCACAGAATCGATTAATTGATCGGATGTCAGAGAGTTTGACCCCGTCAACACTGAAAAGACCTCCATGAACTACGAAAACTTTCTCATTTATCACATGAGCCAGTGGTAAAAAGCAGAATACTTCCGCAAAGAGTTCGACAAAAGTATCATTCAACTTTGAGCGCACCTCACCCTCAAAACCATATATCTTGTTCATGCTCTTGCTCTCGTGATTTCCTCTGGCTAAATATATGGCTGAAAATTACATGGCAACAAAACAAGTTACCATATTGCATGAACAAAAATATTCCTCCCTTAAACAAGTGAATTTTACAAAGTGAGGAAAGCAGTAAATGAATGCCCACACACAAACAACATGATACAATTCACTTGAAACAATAAAAGTAAATATTGCATTTTAAAGACGCAAAATTTCCCGAGGAATTGTAATGGATTTCAATTTAAGTTGTCATGAACAAAAAAAAAAAAAAAAAAAAAAACCGTTTTTTATTCTAAAAGATCATAAAAAGTATCTAATCAGGTTCTTATGCGATCATATATTTATGATGTCTCCGAAAAACAAGATAACAAAACTAACTCAAAAATCTAGGCTTTACCTGATGGAGACATGCACTTAAAAGCAAACAAGGTCAGGATAACTTCCAATGAAAAAGATCCCCTATCCACAAAGTCACCGTTAAATAGATACGGATTCTCTTCTGAAGGAAGTCCATTAAGCTCAAAAATATTCAAAAGATCATAGAACTGCAGAAATCAAGGTGGAAAGAATCAATCTGCAAAGTTAAGAATTATAGGGGGGAAATACGATAATACAAAAGCCAAGCAGCATGATGCAATTGGGTAAAAAAGACTTCACATCACATTAAAGTTAGTTTGAAAGAAATTAAACTGGAGAAAAGACATTTATAAATTAAATACATTACAATTACAGGAGGACCTTTTTATGAGTCAAACTTTATTTTTTCTGCATCGCTGTGATTACTAAAAGTTACCTAGGAAACACAATGCTAAGCAATATCAAGGCTGGCTTTTAAGAAAAATGGGCTACAGTTTTCTCCCTCAATTGTCACTTTTTCAAAGTTCCTTCCTTTTCAGGAGTCTATTTTTGTATTAAAAAAATCACCTCTTAAGAGTTATACAACCTCTTACTTAGTGCCAACACTGCAATGGGAATTATTCGCCTATAGACAGTAAATCATGATATTTTAGTAAATGTGACTTGTTAAATTTCAAACTCCAGAGTGTTCTTTCTCCCTGCCTGCATGCACTAGAAAGGGAAGATGCTTTATTTCACAACAGTGGGAATGGTTAGTTTTTATTTTCACAGCTTTTTTCAGTTTATGATGTTTACAAATGCAAACTTGTTGGTTTTAACGTATAAGAGACAAAAGAATAAAAGGGAAACTGATATCTTTTATTGAGCATAAGCATAAATATTTATACTACATAATTTGTAACTGACTTTTAAAAAATATATGCTAAACTAATTAATTTAAATAATGCCTAAAACCCTCCTAAAAAATAGAATATGAATATATTTTTATTTAACAACTTTGACTCTTTCAACCAAATGTTGTTTGAGTCACAGAATTCCAATACTCCTCCTTGACTCAAAGTCAGCATACTTTAAGTCTTTTCATCCTTGTCTGTATCATCTGAAGTTCCTCTCCTTTTGGAAGTCTTGATCACTTCTGGTTTCTTTATCTTTTCAAGAACTGCCTTTAACTCTAAGTTGTCAGCGTCTTGCACCTTTTCAGTATTGCCTTGTTGCTCCGCATTTTCAGCTTTTGTTACGGGAAGAGTTGTCTTAGGATGTTTTTCTTCTTCCAATTTTTCCAGTTTAATTTGACTTCCACCAACTTTAACACCCACTAGCTTTACTTTCTTGCCATTCAGAGATGGGGTTCTTTTAGGTCTTCCGACATTATGCAGCTTGTTTGTTGCTCTCCATTTGTCTTTTGGAAAATGCAACCTTGTTTGTTTTCCATATTGCAAAGTAGCGCATACGAGTGATTTCTCTTCAATTTCAGGCAGCCTTTGTTCCTACATATTGTCTTCAACCTTGTGCACAACAAATTGCTTTTTATCAATCAAATTCAAGGCGAAGCTCTTGCCTTTCATTTGAACTCTGAACAACTCTTTATTATCCAAATTTTTAATCATGCAGTTTTTATCTTCAAATAAAATTTTATAGCCTTTCTCTAGAAGTTGGCCAACACTCAACAAGTTTTGGTCAATCTCAGGAACATATAAAACATCAGTAATTAATTTCAAACCTGCACAACCTTTGATCGTGATGGTTCCTTTACCCTTCACTGCTATTTTTGCCCCGTTTCCAATTCTGACATTTGTGTTGTAGGTTGCATCAAGATATTTGAATAATTCTTTATCATAAGTCATGTGGTTCATGCAACCACTATCAATTAGCCAACTTTTTGTTGATCTTGTAGTGGCAAAACAAGAAACAACAAAAAGTTCATCTTCTTCATCATCTTCAACCACAACTTGTACATTCTCTTGTTTTTCTAATGACATGCATATTTTCTCCACATGCCCTAATTGTCCACATTTATGGCATTTCACATCTGGCCTCCACCAACACTTTGTATGTGGATGATTATTTTTCTTACAAAAAGGACATGATGGAAAAACATTAGAGGATTTGTTATAATTTTTGTGGTTGAAATTTCCTGACCTTTTTTTCAACAATTTAGCTACCAAAGTCCCTTCAATATGACCTTCTTCTCTCATGAGTCTTCTTTGTTCTGGAGCCTGAAGTGCTGCCAAAAGTTCTGCCAAGGTAATAGTAGAGAGATCTTTTGAGTTCTCCAAGGAAGTCAATGTGGCTTCATATCTTTCTGGAATTGTTGCAAGTATTTTTTGAACAATTCGAGAGTCAGGAATCTCAGTGCTTAGAAGACGTATTTTGTTTGCAATGCCAAGAAGCTTGTCTGCATAATCTTTGATTGTCTCTGAATCTTTCATCCTCTACATTTCAAGTTCTCGAACCAGATTCAAAGCTTGCATTCCTTTGACTCTCTCATTGCCTTCATACTCTTCCTTCAAAAACTTCCAGATTTCATGTGCCGTTTTCAACGTCATTATTCTGTTGAAAATGACGGGAGATACAGCTGTGAACAGAATTGATTTGGCTTTGGACTTTCGAAACCTGCTTTCTTTGTGATTTTTCATTTGAGCAATCGTAGGATTATCTGGTAAGGGAGCCACTTCGTAGTCTTGTTCTACCGCTTCCCATACATCGTTAGCATCTAGATATGCTTCCATTTTGACAGCCCACATTTGATAGTTTTTTCCATCAAATACAGGTATAGAAACCGTAGTAAACGAGGTTTGAGATTCCATTTTATGTGTGGTGGCTATTTTGTGGTTGTAGGTGTTTATGGGTTATATCACAGATCCCGTAAGATCCTTTTTGCTCTGATACCAATTGTTGGTTTTAACGTATAAGAGGCAAAAGAATAAAAGGAAAACTGATATCTTTTATTGAGCATAAGCATAAATATTTATACTACATAATTTGTAACTGACTTTTAAAAAATATATGCTAAACTAATTAAGTTAAATAATGCCTAAAACCCTCCTAAAAAATAGAATATGAATATATTTTTATTTAACAACTTTGACTCTTTCAACCAAATGCTGTTTGAGTCACAAAATTCCAATAAAACTATTAACAATTTTAGCTTCCAATACCATTTCCAAGGTTTTGGTAAGACATGGCAAAGGCCCTGTAATGGAGTGCACTAGAGCCAGTGGACTTAAAATTGGTGATTATGTTTAGAAATAGGAACGAATGCCTGAATTTTAAAAGACTAGGTTTTGCCGTCTTTTAAAATGGGTTTCTTGATCCAGTTGTTTATCATATGAAATAAAACCATTAGTTCAAATGGGTTTCTTGATCAAACGTTCAAAGAAGGATCCCGTTTTTGTTCTGTATTATTTACTGATCCCTTCTCTCAAAGAAATGTTCTGTATTATTTACTTATTCCTTCTCTCAAAGAAAGATTTCATATCCCATGTTTCTGTGATTCCTTCTATTTTCCCATCTAATAGCATTCCCTAAAAAAATATAAGGCTCATATATCCAATATGGCAGATAAAGTCGCTCCTGAACAATGGTGCAAAGTTAACACAAAACTAAATAAATAATTGGCATCCTCATCAGCACAAAAATAGCTACCCAATTCCTCCACATAAAGGTCAGGGAATCTTAGTCCATGAAAATATGGGAGGAAAACCAAACAGGATATAATAACAATCCTAAGTCTTAAATGTCTAATACTATCAGAAGATATCACGAAGATATAAGCAACAATTTGTTTTTCCATATTAAAAAGTCACCAATCAACTACTTCAGATTTAAACAAGAGAGAAAATATATGTTTTGAGGGCTTAATGAATCCCTCTCATAGTCCTCTATTTATGTACATGAAAAGCTGATACAATAGGAAGATTAAACATCAAAGCACCGTCCTAGACTACTTAGATAGAGTTAGGTAAACACACAACCCCCTACCTTAGACGTAACGATTACATAGATTTACTAATTATTTCAACACAACTTCAGCAGATCTAAAGTTCAAAATCAAGAGTATGACCCAAATAATATCATAGACAGTTCCAAGATTATAATAAACCAATTACCTGACCATGCACATCACCACAAACAGTAAAACGTTTGCCATTAGGAACATGTATGTCAACTAGCGAAGGCAAAGATTGCAAAATTTCTCTTGTTTGCAATACAATCTGGAATGCATACCTAAAAAATTGGAGGACAAGAGAAGACACTTCAATAACTCGTCAAGAAACAAAAAGAGAAACAATGGTTTTCTTCCTTCAGTACCGTTTATGTAAGAACTTCTGGTTCTTGAAATCTTCCATCATTTTTTTCACAAAATCCAAAGTAACAACATCCCCCTCTATTCTTGCTCCTGAATATTGTGGCTCGACATCTAGCATTAAAACGAAACACCAAATTTGATCATTTCCATGAGTAAAATTATACGCTACAGTAGAACTTGGAATAATAATATGATCACAAAAAGAGGCCATTAATTTTAAAGACCACAGACAATACAAAATTAAGTGTTCATCTTTCGTGCTAATGTGTGTTGTTCATGGTCCTTGTGATTAACAACTCCCAATAAAAAGTGGATGGTATTAGACCAGGAAATTACAATATCTCTACCAAACCCAGAGGCATCTATAAAATGCATACACTTTGAGATACAAAAAGTTTGTAGATGTTGATCCAGGTAGCAATTGAACACCCCAAAAGGAAAAAATAATTCAACCAGGGTTGCAAGCAACTGAAAATAGTAAAAATAAGTATAAAATGTATATTATTATTCATTAGTCAGTTTAGGGGGGTGACTTATCCTCCTTTTTAGCACCTCTTACAGTTTCAGATAAAAATGTATTATGCTTATTGGAAAAATAACAAATTGAAATCAGCACAAAAGAATGAAACTAGGTTAGTATAAGAAAGCCTAACAAGGGTAATAATCACATTTTAAGGAACTAGTATATTAGAGACATAAGAGAATATTTATGATTAATTAGTTTTAGGTATATTCATATATGTATAAAAATACAGTATAATGAATTATGTTGCATTGTAAAGAACGAAACAATCTACTTTCCAATGAGTTTATAAATAACGATTCCATCTGACCTAAATTGAAATTCAGATAATTAAAGTTCATTGTATCCTTAATTAGTTTAAGGTATTAAATAATTTTAAGCCAAGGCCTGGGTGATGCAAAGGACTCCTAAATGTACCAGTATTGTGGCCACTCCACCAATAAGCCCCGAGGAGCAACAGCAAACCAACCACAATTGCAATTACTATTGTGGTCTTTGATGTCCTGAACAACATCACCGCTGCTGCCATAACTGCTACCACTGCTGCTATGGCCACTTCGGTTGGCACCGAATAATTGCGGCCCTTTCCTATAATGATACAATATATAGAAAGAGTGATAATTTATAGAAAGTTGGACAAACATTCATTAAAGACAGGAATAAAATATCCCTAGATTAGAAAAGGGATTTGTGAGCGAAAGAAGGATGATTAAGGAATAGACGGAAGCTAGAAAGTGTTAACTACTGATTTGGATTGAGGAAGGAAAAAATAATGTGCATGAACCAAGAGGTGAAAAGGGTATGACCACCTACATAGTGTGATCATTTTCTGAATTTTCCATTACTTCTAAAGACATGTTCCTCAAACACGTCACTCAAGACGAATCACAAATTCCTGTTTTTAAGTCTTCTAGATTACCAATGAAAAAGGAAGGAGGTGGAAGGAAGAAACATGAGGTAGATGTGTATAGCTGAAAATAGGAAGGGAAAATAACAATTTATTTGAATTGGCAAGAAGTGTTCCATTCTAGCTCATATAATGATTAACCAAATAGTTTACTTACAGTTAACTAAGTATCATAAAATTGACAGATTATTTTTTAAATTAGTTTGATGCTTAATTACATCTTTGAAATAACATTGCACCAAAGTTTTGACTTATAGTTCTGAAGGTTGGAGAGGAAAGTTTAAGCATTTGATGGTGCACCATCTTGATATTTGAATATGCATTTCTTTGTAATACTGAGATGAGATTATATTACACTATTTTGCCCTTCCTCTCTATCAACGTCACACTTCATGTTTTTCTCAATAAGATTGAAAACAAATTCCATGAGGATGCATATAATCAATCGACAATCCCAAAGTTCATAGCAAAACAATCCATTAAACATCTCTCAGAACTATCCAAGAACACCAACGTCATCACTATTTATTCAAAAAAACAGTACCGGTAGCCAAAACAAATTTCACTATAAAGAGTGGGCGAAACAAAAAAGTGATCAGAATCTTACTACATGAAAATAACAGTATTTAGTGAAGGAAATCCCATCAACAACACAATTAAATGAAGAGAAACTGAGAACAATATCCAATCAAATAATTTAATGAAAAACTGAAAATCTCATGCATAACTTAATTATTGAAGTGATACTTGCTTCTTTTTTTCACATTATTACATTAAGAATATTTTAGGATCCAATTGCAAGGTAATGGACTTGAATCCCGCATTGGAATATGTGATTATAGAGGAAGCTTTATAAGACCTTGGGAATTTCCAACTACAACATCTAGCACTTGTGGGGTTCTCCCAAGGTTCTTATCAAGAAACCATAATCGTACAAAACATGCGTGTATATAATGAAAGAAGGTTAATATAAGGTAAGGTATTCAGTGCAGCATTACACTAGAGCTTTCAAATAATAAAAACAAAACTACAGTTAGTCTTATAGGGTCATGTTATATAGTATTTATTTGAAGCTTTACAAAATTAAAGTTGCAATAATACCTTTAGAATACACACATCCAGAATAAACAAAAGTTAGATATGATAGAATGACAAACATAAGTATAAAATTAAGATACTAGCTTAAGAAATATATTCAAAATACTACCTATTGTATGGAAATCTATCGATTCAGCTATTGAACGCCTTTCAGACTCAGGTGCAGCAATTGCTTCTTCAAATTTAAGCTTCATAACTGCCTTTTCACATTCCTTCAATTTCTTTGTTGCATCAGGATCATTTGGAGACATTTTCTTGACCTATTCAATAAAAGTCTATTAAATATAAGACATTTGCATAGTGAAACAAGTATGTGTTACAGAATAATAAGAGGAAAGTAGGTAGCCACAGTTATTTGAAGCAATGTAAAAGCTTAAAAGTAGAAGTTGCAACATTCAAGCTGTTATTAAACGACAAGAACTGTCAGCTTCAGCCTACAAAGATGACTTTCATGTGAGAATATTTCAATGAGGTTGCATACCAAGAAAATTTTCATATTCTAAAAATATCAATAAAAAATTGGAAACTGCCAAGTTTTTATTTTAAAAGAGTTAGAAGCAAGACAACAGCTTCTATTGGCACAAGGGCTTGGTAAAAAGGAGATAATTCTAATCATCAATTGTGTAAATTGCAGAGCCCATTACATGATGCAGCTGCAAATGCGCAACATTTCAGTTGCAGTTGCCCCTGAAACAGTATCAGGTTGCAAGTACAGACCACATTGGCCCACATTAGCCAGCACCTACCACAACTGCAACACAACCATAGCCAAAATTCAAAACCTAAGTAGTAATCTATTCCAAGACGTAAGAGTCTAAAACAACAAAGACATTACTTACAGAGAATCTCAACTCAACAAATCTATTATCAGTAAAGAGAATAGGGAAGGTGCTTCACAACCTTCAATTTATCCCAAAGATTTTATCAAAGTTAAATTTTTTTATGAAGTCAAAATAATTTGAATAAAAAAGAAACACAAATATCCCTAAATATCTATATTAATGTCTCTCGTGTCTCCGCATTGTCCCCTTATTCCATCATTATACTACCCTACTTTTCTTCTAAACTACCACCAATGTCTTTGTTTTCTTTATGTTTCTATCACATAGTTGGGTGTACCAAGCTCTCCGGCTTGGACAACATTTGCAGTTTTAATTAGAGGGATAACAACCACTTCAAAATATAAATAGTTATGCATGTTTTCAAAGAGTATGTAATTATTGTATGTGCTAGAAGAATTTACAGGGTAACCTACAGATTAATAAACAATTAACAGTTAGAAATTTAAATTACTGTAGAAGCATCCTTCATTTTCTAACATGTAGACATGATATGATGTAGTACTATTTGCTATATGAATAAATGTTGTAAATTTTGCAGTGGACAATACAAGACAGCAATACAATTTGGTGGCCACCTTCACATTCTACTTACTACGTATTTGCAGATTTACTTTTAAAGGATTTTGTTTTTAAATTTCACATATTTCTCACTTGCAACTCCGCGCCTGCAACACCACTTGCAACTCCGCTCTCTGCTCCCCCGTCAACTCAACTTGCCACTCATCTTCCACTTGGCCCAGTTCCCAAACAATTGCCCATGACTCAACGTCGGTTAATTTTGGCTCAACCAGCTGTCGGGATACAACTTGGTGACCACTTATCCGAATCCTTTTACCCTCTAGGTAATACACCATGGTCATCTCTCCCCAATTAATTAGTACTTCTCCCAACTTACCTAGCCATGCAACACCTAATATGGCATCGACCTCACCCAAATCGAACGCATAAAATTCTTCCTCTAAGGTAGCTTCTTCAAAATTGATTCTAACCTTCTCGCAACGCCCTCGGGTCATCCTCCGGTGCCCATCACCTAGACTCACTGGATACGGTGGCATGTAATTATGGGAAGTTTCAACTCCTCTGTCATCCTACGATTGATGTAGTTGTGGTTTGCGCCACTATCTATGAGTACGACCACGCGTCATTCTCCGATTTTCCCGGTCAGCTTCAAGGTTTTGGCCGATGTCAACCCTTCGGCGGAGCAGACTGACAACTCCATGGCTTCTCCTCTCGATCTACTACTTCTTCTCCAATGTCTCCCTCCTCGTCTTCTGCTAGCAGTAGCACGCGCAAGCTTCTCTCTATACAGCGGTGGCCAGGGGCCAACGGACCCCCGCATCGGAAACAACGACCCTCCTCTTTTCTTTTGAGAAATTTTGGGTATGGCAGATTTCTCACCATCCTCCCCCGATTATCGCCCCCAGTCACATTGCTCGCCCATGCATTCATGTTCATAGTGACTCCATCCCTTCTCACTGAACCCACACCTTCCGTTCTTCCATACTGGTTAGTCGGAGGTCGACTCGGTTCCGATCGCAACATGTTGCCCGTTGATCATGCTCCTAATGGGTTTATCTTGAACCCACTCGAGTGACCCCCTTGTGCTCTCACCATCGCGTCCTCCACGTCACGAGCAATCCTCATTGCAATCATTAACTCCAATGAGTCTTGAATTCTCATTTGCCCCTTTACGTCTTCTCTCAGCCCCGCAAGGAAATACCCCAACACCTGCTCTTCGGGTATATTCTTGGTTTGACCCATAAGTATTTCGAACTCACGAACAAACTCCTCTACGGTGCCCTCCTGGCTAAGCGTCGCCAATCTCTCGAATATTGTCCCCCTAAACCCTCCTCCAAAACAATTGATCATCGCGGCCTTTAACCCTTACCACGAACGGTTTCTTGCTTTTTCTTTCCAAAAGGTAAACCAGTATGCCGCACTCCCTTCCATGCTCACGTATGCTATCTCTACTTTCTCCTCATCACTCATCATCTTTTGTATATGGAAAAACCGCTCCGCTCTGTCAAGCCAACTAAGAGGCTCAACCCCGTCAAAAGTGGGTAATTCCACTCGCTTTCTCCACAGTCGTTGTTCGTCTCCTCTATCGCCAGTCCCCTTGCCGCCAATTTCCCCCACAACCGGTTGACGGGTGTCATTCACCAAACTATCGTCGGAACTCCCCTCCGCTTGGTTAGCCCGGGTACCAAGAATCTTCATAATCTGCTGTAAGTCCCGTCGCACAGCTGCCGACTCAGCTTTCATCCCTTCAATCATGATTTCAATGGTTTGCTAGTGGTAATTTTAATGTTACTTTGCTTATTTATGTTAGTTTATATATCATTGAAATATGTTAAAATGTAGTTTGAACATATCCTCTCTGAAGATTAGGTCTTTGACCAAGGCAAATAGCATTGCCCAACTAGTGGTATAAGGCTTTTGTTATAGTAGTAGTAGTAGTGTAATTTTGTTCTTAGAACGTGAACTTTTAAACCTAACTCAACCTCACAAAACCAACTCATACGATGAGATCTGAACCCACTTATACACTATAATTTGGTCACATCTCTATCAATATACAATCTCCAACAATTGCATATTAGTGGGATCTAACGAACCATATTATGATCTCTTGTTTTACTTGTCTATCTCCACACCATTCTTTCAATTCTAGTTCTAGGTAGAATATATATATATATATATATATATAGACATTAACAATATTTCCTGCAATATCTCTTTTTCTCTTTTTTCCTTCTGCATCTTTTTGCATGTTGTAACCCATATTCTAGACAAGTGCAAATGATATTGTTAGATATTGTGTTTATTTCATTTACATGTTCATTTGTATTTGGGCTTAGCCCACACTCTTATTATTATAAATACATTACCCTATGTGTATACACAGACACATAAGGGAGATTTCCCCTCATCTCTTTTATGTGTAACAATATTTCCTGCAATATCTCTTTTTCTCTTTTTTCCTTCTGCATCTTTTTGCATGTTGTAACCCATATTCTAGACAAGTGCAAATGATATCAAGCAGGAACTAACACAGAATATATATTCAATGAAAAGTACCCATCTTTTAAAGACTAAAGTTAGTACTGTTTCATATAATCTACAAAATTTGTTGCTACTTTTTTTTTCATCTCTGAGTTCTCTTTGGTATTCTTATCTACATGACTATTTAATGGAACGTGAATATTAATCTATCAACATTTTGCAATGCAGCTGACCTTCTAATATGAACACGTTATTTTCCAACCAAGCTCCTTCATTCAAATATTTTACAGAAATCAAACACAGTTACCTGCTGAAAATCTTTCAGTGCTTCCTTGAATTTTCCCAGCCCAATATAAGCAGCACCTCGCCTGTAATAACCCTATAACAATAAACCATAATCAGGACATGTCTTTTATTAACGATAACTAAATATAGGAAAGCTTCTAATGTTTTAGGATTCAGAGCACCTTTGAATATTTAGGATCAATTTCAATAGCCTTTGAGGCATCTTGTATTGCACTACCATATTCCTCAAGCCGAAGATGAGCAAAGGCACGATTAGAATAGTAAACTGCATTTCCACCGTTTAGCTCAATTGCTTGAGTATATAGATCAATGGCTTGGGAGTATTTTCGAGCTGAAAAAGGGTTTCACACGTTCAGCAAGCATTAGCAAATAAATGTTTTAAAGCAGTGACAACTAATGACCTTATCAAAATTGATTTAGATTCAATAATTCATCTAATACCACAAATTTCACTGCAATGATGAAGAAAGTAAATTAACCACAGCACAGAGAAATTGCATTAATTACCATTGAAAGCTTCATTGGCAAGGGTTTTAAGTTCTTCAGCCTTTGAAATGTTAGATTTTTCAGTTTCCATTTCAGTTCAAACTTGTAACTTTAGTTGTATATGGCTGAAATTCAGAACCCAACAGAATCAGTCTGCTCACTTCTTTTCTCCACAATGATTGACCTGATATCAGTATATTACAATAGTAGTAACTGGCACTGTAATACTCAGCTTGCAAAGAACTATATCAAAATGTAAAAGCCTCATATACTTTATTTTTGTAGGATCTGGTAGAGTGTTGCAAATATTGACAAAATGGAAGTAAATACATGTATAAATAACACAAATCTAAAGCTTCTCACTTTCCTAACTTATTATAGCTAATTGCAATCTCCTTACTCATTATAAAAAAAGAAGTCAGTTTTAAATACAAACAAACCAAATGTGAACTTCCACCCACATGATCTTTGTGTCTCCAACTAACTTAACTTAAATCACATTGCTAACACTATCTTTCAATAAATTTCTGTCACCACCACTATCATCAACCTCTTCAATAACCACTTCAAACACAATTCTCTAGATGTTATAATCCCTCCTTCCATTCCCAAAACCAAGCCCGGAACAATTAATTCTCCAAAAGCAAACATCCAAAGGGTTTCAAATGTCACACCCCCAACAAAAACTAAACACCCGAAACAATAAATTACAGGGAAAAGATCAGAGCTTGATAAAAGGGCATCCTTATTTCTTTTTAATTTAGCTACACACGCACACACAATCATGAGCATCACACAATAAAAAAATAAAATAAACTCCCCTAAGATACATGTATTGATAAGTAAGCTGTGAGGATTAATAAAAAAAATATTGACGAAAAAAATATATTGATTGTAGAAATTGTTATGAAATGTTGAAATAAGTGGGAAAAGCTAACTACAAAAGATAGAGAGGTAGTTGGAGAAACAACACATAGGAAGAGTAACAAAAATAGGGAAAAAAGAAAAATTAAAAGGATCTGGGGATGGATTAATTGCATACACCAAAGAGAAGAAAAATAAAATATAATAGAAAGAAAAAAAAAAAAGAAAAAAAGAAGGAGTGACGTACGATTAGGAGTTTCTTTGTTGCTTTGTTTGTATGAGGGAGTGGAGGCTGGAAGAACAGTGAACAAAGTCTGGAGATTTTGAGACACAGCACAACACAACACAACACAAAACAAAGCTCTCTCTCTCATACACACAAACACTTTCTCTCTCTAGCTACTCACCCTAATCATCAAAACTCTTGAACCCTTTCTATAACCTCAAACTTACACATAATTTATAATATTTTTTAAAGTTTTATTTTTTAACAATTCTACCCTAGATCCTTTTATATATATTTTAAGTAGTTGAAGAAGAATTAAGAATTAATAACAAAAAAAAAAATAAACACTTTCTGAATATGAACTTTTTAATAAAATAAATAAAAATAATTACTGATGAAAATTTTCTTTGTATCTTTTAAAAAACCATATTAGCAACTGTTGTAGAAAGAAATTAATAATTTGTAGTATACTGTTTTAAATTTATATAGTTAGTTTTATTTATAACCTCAAATATAAATAAAAAATGGGTATCTAGATAAGAAAATGTTCATTATATATTATGAGTGAAAAGGAAATATTGTGTCCCTTTCTCTGTATCTTTTAAACAAACAATATTAACAGCTATTGTTATATTGTTGAACTGTTTATATAGTCTTTTATTCGAATTTTATTATTATTTTTAATTAGTGATAGTTATTTAAAATAGTTGATACTTTGTATTATATGGTAATATTGAGAAAATGTGAATAATTTGTAATGTTTTAGACCGCTCAAGTTTTTATACAGTTTCACATTTAAATATATTTTTTAAGGTAAAGATTAATAGAATTATGAAATGTATATTAAAAAAAAAGATAATTATGTTCTAAATTATATATTTATTATTTTAATAAATTATGTTATAATTATAAATAATACATTTATAGATAACATTTATTATCTTAATAAAATAATTGTGTAGTGTTTGATTAGTTACTTTCTCTTTATATGTAAAATATTTAAAAGTACATGAAATTATAATTAATATATTTTTAATTAGATAAAAAAATAAAAGAAAATTCTCCAAAAATTCAGTATTTAAGAAGAAAGGGGAGAAATGTGTATTTTATATAAATGATATTTGATATTATTGTATAATATTACTTTTAATGATTGATAAATGTACTTGCAAGGGTGCATGAGAGCTCCTTTTAAGAATGTGGAGAGTTCTGTCTACTTTGTTGATGAAAGATAGACACTGCAAAAGAAACCTGATGTAAGAGAGTGCACATGACTTTCTGTTAACATTTCTATTTACAACCAAAAATTATTTCCTTTATGCTCATCACAATCATGGAATTGCTTGATATAATATGATGTCAATAATCAGAATATATATATATATATATATATATATATATATATATATATATTATGCAAGACTATATATACTTATTGATGACAAGATATATCTTAGTTGAATCCACTAAATAATTTTGGAAGAAAAATATATTTATGATATCGTGTTTTTTTTCTGAAAGTTTTTTTATTTATGTAATTTTAAGTTGATAAAATAATTTTTAAAAACTAAATGTTGCTTTTGTTTTTAATTTTGAGATGGTGATAAAATATCACTAAATATTTAAGTTGAAATGTATAAAAATTTAGAATTACAAAGTGCTGAATTAATTATTGTAACATCTAATTCAATAGAGTAATCTACTAAAAAATATTATAAATTTGATAGAATATAGTAGATAGATAGAGAAAAAAACATGTACTTTAGCATTACAGTTATTCAAAGAAGTAATTTTATCAATAAAAAATATATTTACAAAACTTCTTATACAGAAAATATCTCAAACTTTTATACAATATATATATATATATATATATATATATATATATATACTAAACTCCGAATATCATTTAATGGTATCTTCTGACTTACTATGGAGTTTCTTAGCTCACACCAATTAGTGATCATTGTCAAAAATTTCAGCAAAACATATAAAGAAATAGAAAATCAAGCAAGTAAAATAAGCTAATGTACAAATGAATTAACATATCATAACTTAAATTAACAATTTATAAAATTCTATAAACATGGAATCATACAACAAAAGACCTCTATATTCAATTATCCAGATACGATGCTGACATAGACATTGTCGAAGGTATGCACCCATGATAGTATTTATACTCTGCAGAATTATAAACAAGGGTAGCTCGACCTACTACCCATGAGGTTAATCTTCCACTCCTAAGACCTAAAAGGCTTAGAGTAAAGACTTCTTGTCATTCTCTCTACCACCCCATTCATCCCTACATGAGTTGAATGACTGGTAGAATATCAGGAGACTTATTCATCTCATGAGAGTGATTAGGTGAAATCTAAACCCTAACAAAATATTCATCTCATATTATCAACATCATTCATTCACTTTTGTATTTAGCCTCAATTGATCAAATTGCATGCATATTTACTTTTATCGTTTTGCATTCAAAAACCCCAAAATATTGTTCCCATAGTCTTAATTGGTTAAGCAAAAGCACAACTGTTTAGTGTCGTGAGTCTCTTGGGAAAACGATACTTGGTCTTACCAGTTTATATTACTTGATACAATTCGGTACACTTGTCGGAGTCTTAACAAGTTTTTGGTGTCGTTGTTGGGGACTCATGGTTTAACTATTCTAGTAGTGTGATTATTGATTAACTTTTACTTGATTTATTTTATTTTATTTTATTTTTGTTCTAACAATTGTTTTCTAGGGTTTTGTGTTCTTGTGTATGCAAGATACAATTAGGACTAGAAGCATGAAAAATTTGGAACCTCTTCTTGAAGGTTTAAGTGAAACTTGAAGGAGAAGGAGGATTCAAATATCAAGAGAATTATTTCCTTCTCCTGAGAGACTGTTACAACCCTCACCACAAGCATCTAACCAGAGCACAAAGGAGATGGCTAAGGAGCTTAATAGGAGATGTACTCTGGTGGATGCCACCACTTTTGTTGGCCCTCAACACTTTAATAGCATAGCAATGCTGAGGGTCACAACTGCAAACATGGAAGTAAAGTCGGCATTGATACAATTGGTGAGGAATCATCAATTCAATGGGCTATCTCATGAGAGTCCATATGATAATCTCACCACATTTGATGAAATTTGCAACACGTTGAAGCTTAATGGTGTGCCGGATGACACAATCAAGCTCAGTTTGTTTCCTTTCTCATTGGGAGACAATGTTAAGCTATGGTTAAACTCTTTCCCTGAAGGAAGCTTTATTGGCTGGAATTCTATGGTTTCAAAATTCTTGAGCAAATATTTTCCACGGTCCAAGATTAACAAGGGAAAGCAGGAGATTTCTTATTTTAGGCAAGGCATAGAGGAAACCCTAGGTCAGACGTGGGACAAATATAAAAGCTTATTGAGGAAGATGCCCATGCACGGTTTTTGGTGATACATCAATAGTCTTGTCATTCCTTGGAGGTCTTGGCACTCAAATAAAGTTTATGCTAGATGCCGCAGGTGGAGGTAATATCACGTGCAAGACTGCAGATGAAGCCTATGAGTTGATAGAGAATATGGCTGCTAATGATAATGAGACTCATAGTGAAAGAGGAGCTTTACTTCAACAAAAAGGAGTTCTTCAATTGCCAACCCAAGATGCCTTGCTAGCACAAAATAAGTTGATAACTCAACAGTTGGAGAATTTAACAAAGGTTCTTACTCAACTGCCTAAGGAGTTGAAGAACGTTTCACAGGTGCAACCGCAACTCTGTGATCGTTGCGGTGGTGACCATATCAATGGTCAATATGCTTATCCAGAGGAGGCCCAAGAAGAAGTCAACTACATGGGCAATCAATTTCAATTTGGCCAAGGTAATTATAACCAAGGGTGGAAACCTCACCCAAGCATGGGTCAAGGTGAGACTAGACAATCTGGACATGTAGTATGCCAATTCAATAGACCACAACAACAACCATCACCACTATGGCAACAAGTATCTGCTTTGAATGACAAGACTAACAAATTAGAAGATATGTTTCAAAAATTTTTGGAGGGGCATGAATCCACCATGAAGCGCAATGATGCTAACTTGAGAAATTTGGAGATGCAAATTAGTCAACTAGCCAAAAGGTTGGAGGACAAAGTAGATAATCAATTTAGGGCTAATAGTGAGGTTAACCCTAAAGAAGATTGTAAGGTTGTAGTGAGTGTTGTGGAGGGGAGATTGAGAGATGAAAAAGAGAGTGTTGAGTTAAAGAGAAAAAAAGAAGTAGAAGAGAAAATATGTGAGGGTGAGTTGGAAAAAGGAAAAGAGAAGAGGGGAGAGAAAAAAATTGAAAAAGAAGAAAAAATTGAAAAAAATGAGAGAATTCTTCCTTACCCAAAGGGGCGTGAGATAGTAGGAAGGAAGTATGAGCATCACTTCAACAAATTCCTATTTATGTTAGGCGTATAAAGCAATACCTCAGTGAAAAGATAAATCTAGATGAGGAAGTTATTGATGAACAAGGAGGTTGCAGTGACTTATTGAAGACATCATGTCCTCTCAAAGTAAAGGATCCAGGAAGTTTTACAGTTCCTTGCACCATTGGGAGTTTGAAGATAAGGAAAGCTCTACTTGACTTAGGGTCAAGCATTAATATGATGCCTCTATCTATGCTTAAAAAGATTGGTGGTCTTAGATCGAAGCCAACAAAGATTTCCTTATTAATGGCAGATGGATCACCAAAGAAACCCTACAATGTGATGAAGGATGTTGTGATTCACATAGATAGACTTAAATTCCTAGTTGACTTTGTGGTCATGGAGATGAAGAAGGATGACAAGATCTCAATCATTCTTGGAAGGTCATTCATGAAGGCGGCTAAAGTAGTCATCAGCGTAGATGATGGGTTGATCATGATTAAAGACCAAAAAGAGGAGGCGATCTATGATGTCTTTAAAGAGAAGCAGATTCAAGTTAAGAAGATAAGTCAAAAAGCTTCAAGGAATGATGCACTAGTGGCTAGACATAAATCTGCAAAGCTAGACAACAAAGGTAAAAATTGTGTTTTGGTGTAGGTTAAGGAAGAAGAGAAAGTTGATAAAGGAGGGACAGTTCATAATAACTTAGAGGACACACAATTCAAACTTGGTACTCCTGTGAGATATAAGAAAAAGTTGTGGGTTGTGAAAGGTTTCAAAGAGAATGAAGTGATAGAGATTGAGGCTCCATATTCTAGGCGAGTCAAGAAGGTGGACCAGAAGTAGTTGATGAGTTGGTGTGACGAAAGCAAGAGAGACACCAACACTGAAGATGGCACGTGAGCTTTATTGGGTCAAGCTAATGACGTTAAAAGATTTCTTGCTGGGAGGCATCCCAGTGATTTAAAAACATTAGTTCTTTAATTTTTATTTTTACTTTGGTTGTAATTTTGACTATTTTTGAACATGGTTTAATTGGGTAGCATCTATTGAGGGATGCTGGATATTTAAGTATTCGATGAAGGATACAGGAAGGTACACCTACTGATGGGTGTGGGTAAGGTTTGCACTTACTGATGGGTGCTAGAAAGGTTTGGGTCAGGCTCGTGACGTTAAACAAGCGCTACCTGGGAGGCAACCCAGTTGATTGATTTATCTTTGTTTTAATTATGTTCTAGTTGCACTTTAGGGATGAATTGTTGCATGTTTGAGTGGAGTGAGTGGAAATTGCATAAAAATTGAAAATTGAGAGTTGAAATTGAGTGGCATAAGGGTAATGACGCTTAGGGCGAGCTAAAAAGGAAGGAAGTGGAAATCGTGCTCACCGCTGAGCGGTACTGCTGAGCGACGGACCTGCAAAATTGATTTTGGGTTTTTAAGTTGGGCCCAACGTGAGTTGGCCCATTATACACTTTGTTTACCCTAGGTCTCGCCCAAGTCTTCTCATTCGACACCTACTCTCTTTTAGCACTCTCAAGTTCTCTCCAAAACACTCACCTCACTTTTCCCTCACCCATCTTCTCAAAAACCCTTTCTCCACCATTTTTGCACCATTTCATCATCAAAGTTTGGGGTTTTTGTGAGAGCACAACATTTGGGGTTCATTCATCACTACTTATAGAGCACTTTGCACTCATTTAAAGTCTCTCCACCCAAGTAAGTCATACATTCCACATTCTAGGGTTTTCAAAGTATGAATTTGTAGAAGAATGTTTGTCTAAGCATGAAATTTTAGGGTTTTTGATGTTTATGCATGATTACTTGAAATAGACATTGTTTAGACCGATTAAATGGTATGATTGAGATCTGGAATGGAGAAAATTGCATGTGGGTGGAGATTAGAGTCGTCTAGGACTGATTTTGAAGAGTCTGCACTGATATCGCTGAGCGTTGCTTTGGCAGTTTGGATTTTGCTTGTTTTTGCTGTACAAGTGACGCTGAGGGGTCCTGTTTTGCCCTCAATGCTGATTAGTATTGTGTTTGGACCTGGTTTGGTGTTTTGCTAACCCTTAATGGTATTTCCTTTGGTCTTGTGAATTGTATTTGATGCACGAATGGCTTCATCCTCTAGAAAAAAGGATTAAGACTACTGGAAACAAGAGGAAGGAACTAAAGAGGTTTTATTCCAATAAATTCATCTCTAGAAGACATGAGCAACATCATTGCCTTGTTCAAAATAAGAGACTTTTGATGGAACGAAAGGCGGTGTGGTTACCAGACTTGGTTCCATAGTTTGGAGAAGAGATGAAGAGTAGACAATGGGAGAGGCTAGCTACATACCCTGCATCAGCAAATATTGCAGTGATGAAGGAGATCTATACAAATGCACGTCATACGTTAGATGTTGATTAAGGGTAAGCTCGACGTATATTGATGACCGGTGACATTTCTGTAAATAAGTTGCCAATATAGGCATCAGTTAGAAGGATCCCCGACGTCTATAGTGTTTTAGGCGTCAGGCTTTCCAATCTGACGTCTATATTTCTGACAATTAGGTGAAAAATCATTTCTTTCAGCATTATAGACGTCAGTTCGGAGCGGACACCAATGTCTATCTGGCGGTAATTAATGCTACTCATCTACCTGTCAGACATATAGACGTCGGGGCCCTTTCTAACTAAAGCCTATATGTCTGCCAGGTATCTGAATAGTCACTCTTTTCCGCATTATAGACGTCGGATCCCGCCACATTGACGTCTATATCCAATTCTAGACGTCCGTTACTTCAGTAACCAACGTCTATAATCTAACCAGGTATGTGAAAAGTCATTTGTTTCCGCCAACTAGATGTCGCATCCCACCAAGCCGCGACGTCTATATAACACAAATATTAATTTTTAAATCGAATGGACGTCTTATTAGTTAGGCAACCGACATATATGCTATTATAGATGTCGGTTTTGTGTCTAACTGACGTTGAATTTCTTGTTAAATAATCCTACGAACCAGCGGTTTGCAAACCAACAGTTTCATCGTCTTCGCCTTTTCTCTCCGCTGCATTGATTTCCAGGTAAGTTTGCTCTCCTTTTAACCATTTAAAGTTGTTTTTACTCCGATTAAAGTAATCTTTGATGTATTATAACACATTTGAACCGATTAAAATGACTTTTCGTTGTGTTTTGGTGCGGCTTTTTGTTGTGTCTTTGTGTAGCGTAGTGCACCTTCTCCCTTTGTTAGTTTCCTCGTAAGGAAAACTTGCGTTTTTTTTTATATTTCTTATGGCATTTCAACCCAGAGACAAACTTGGGTTGTTGCCTATGTCCATTCGGACCGCCAACGAAAAAGAATACGGTGAGAATTCACCGTATTCTTTTTCATTGGCGATCTTAGGCAACGACCCAAGTTCGTCTTAGGGTTAATATACCATAAGAAATAAAAAAGACGCAACTTTTTCTTACGAAGAAACTAGCAAAGGAAGGAGGTGCTACTACGCTACCCCAAGACACGACAAAAACCGCACCAAAACACAACGAACACTTCATAGACGTCAGTTAATGTACTGCCTGACATTTATAGTGCCCATAAACGTCGATTAATGCAATGTTTGACGGCTTTATAGACATCGAACGTGTGACCGACCGACGTCTAAGGGCACTTTAGACGTCGGTTAGTGCAATGTCTGATGTCTTTATAGAAATTGTTGTTTGCACCAAACCGACCTCTATATCGATGTCGCACCTGCGGAAATCCGACGTCCCGTTAACGTCACCCGTAAAGACGTCGGTTCGAGAGGTGACGTTAAAAGCCCAAAATAAATGACGTCTAAAGCCCTTTTGCACTAGTGGCAAAGCCTCTAGGCAACCCTCCATCAGAGAACTATACAAGCTATGTCCGTGGGAAACTTATTCGGTATGATCCTGAGTCAATTAATAGGTTTCTTAACACTAAGTAGACAAGGGTGCGGTGCCAGTTTGCATTAAACCTAGAGGAAGGCACTGATTTTGATGATATAGAAAGCATGTTTTGTGTGCCTAGAGGGCATTTTCACAGGAATAGTAGTGGTGTGGTTGTGCACATCAAGAGGGCTAACTTGACACCTTTAGCACATTATTGGATGGCATTCTCTCATGCTAACATCCAACCATGCTCTCATGTCTCGGACATCATTGTTGTTAGGGCCATGTTCTTGTACTACGTGCTTAGAGGAATGAATGTGAACATTGGCCAAATAATAGCAAATGAGATTAAGAACTATGTCGTCACTACAAATAATAGGACACCCTTGGGACATCCTTCTTTGATTACACATTTGTGTCAACTAACTGGAGTGGATACTTCTACCCTACCATTGGAGAGGCCGAGGAAAGTCGTTGATGAGGCTTATTATAGGCAATACTGCGAAGGAGTGGAAGCGGCCCTGCCAGGACCTTAGAGGATTTATGCTTCACAAATTTTGTTTGGAGGGAAGCCCATAATTCAAATTTTCAATGAAAAACACTTCAATCGATTACCCTAACTATTCAACTGATTAAATGGCCACATGACACATATGCAACAATCAGAGATGAATATTAATCAATTGCATTAGTAACCTAATCGGTTAAAATTACACATCACAAACAATATCATCAGAAACAAGCACAAATTACACATCAATATGGATGTTACAAATCAAGAATGATGCATGATTGAAAAAATTAAAGTATTGTCACCACAAGTAATACTCAAGAAGTAATTGATTTATCCTTTGAACCTTCCTTGAGTCCTTTAGTGCCACCAGACCTGTCTATTTACCTACAAAAGCATCATAAGGCTTTGAAGCAGGTACCCAGATGAACTTAGGGCCTTTTGAGTTAGTAACAATGACTGCTTTCTTGGGAATCTGTTGGAATTTTCCCTTTGGAACACCAATCTTTTTGTAGTAACAGGATTTGGAAATATGTCCAATAGTATTGCAATAAAATCAAGTAACAGAAGAAGGTTTACTAAGATTAGAAAACTTCTTAGCATTAATTCTATTGCTTTTAATGATATATCCTATGCCTTGTTTATTGATTACTCATCTCTGAGAGCCTAGAACAACTTCTAAATTTGATCTCCCAAGAGTAAATTTAGACAATTTGCTAGTTAAGTAATCAACCTTCTCTAAATGAGCAGGACAATCTTTACAATCTTTGACAATAGTTTTAGCTTCAAATTTTGCAGTTTCAACAAATTGTAAAGCAACAATGAGATCATTTTTCAATATAGTATTTTCTTCAACAAGGTTATCAATTCTATATTCATAATCTTTTCTTTCACTATTTAATCGATTAACCTTGTACTGCAGCTTCTTTGCCTCTGCATGAAGTTCTTGAAATGCATCCAGCAGCTGATAATATCTATCTTCAACAGGTTCATCATTGAAGTTGTTGCCACTGCTTATAGAACTAATTGATCCAACCATGAGACATATTTGTCTCCTCCTCTAGGCTTTCATTGTCTTCATCACTTGAAGAACATCCAGAGTCACAATCTTCCCATGCAATGTAGGCTTTTCTTTGCTTGCTTTTCCTCCTGTCCTGATTGAATCTGTCATCAGTTCTTCTGCTTTAGGGTAAGACATTCAGGTTTAATGTGTCCTTCTTTACCACACTCATAGCAAATACGAGTAGCAGTTTTGCCTTTTCTTTTGCTTCCCTTGGCATTACCTGCAAAATCAGAAACATTATTTCTAGATTTCATAAATTTTGTAAATTTCTTTACCATCATATTGAGTACTTCTTTTTCTCGTACATGAGAATCTGAATCTGCATCGGCATCATTCCGTCTTGGAGCATTCTTGTTGGAAATCTTGAGGGCAATTGAGTGCTTTTGTTCAGTTTCCTATTCCTCCTTCAACCTTCCAAGGGTTTTCATACTGTTTAAGGTCAAGGTTCAAAAAGTGTATATTATTTAAAATTCTTTGGGTGAAAATTTGGCTAAGTAAGGGCTTTTCAAGCATGGCCTTGATCATATGACATACACATGCAATTCAATCAATTATCAAGATTAAGTCAATACCATTCATGATTCTCTGTAAACAATGCACACAATCATAATGCTCTGAAGCTCAATACCTCACATAATCACATTCAATAGCTCAATGCACACAATCATAATCCTTGTCAGTGCTTGGCATCCATCAGTAGATGCTATCAGCGCAGATCCTCCTCTAAGCTATCATCTTCCTCACCCTCCTGGGCATCCTCAAAGTCCTCATCATCATCCCGGTCATCACCATGTCCTCCTGAAGTTCCAGCAGCTCCAGACCCACTACCATGTGCCTATCCTCGAGGCCAAGCCATAACACTGCGGAACTCATCCATAGTCCACCTGTGCACTGGTGGCTGGTCATATAATCCCATGATCATCTCGGCAGTGGCCTCCTGCCCTTTATAGATGGCCTCCATCCTTGCCTCCAATAGAGACATGTACATGTCTCTCATCTGGAATGGCTCAGGCTGCTCTGCTGGTGCATCTGCAGGCTCATCCTCCTGCTGTGCTGCTGCCCTCCTAGGACGTCTCCTAGGGACTGCTCCAACTGGCTCATCCCTTCTACAATACTGACGAAAATAGGAGGCATTAATAGCACTCCTCGGCCTCTCGAAAGGTGGAACTAAAGTATTCACTCCCGCCTGCTGGCACAAATAGGTGATCAGGGACGGATGTCCCAATGGCATCCTGCTGCTCACAATGTTGGCACAGCTCATGATCTCACTAGTGATAATCTTCCTAACGCTTACGTCCATCTGCCTCAACATACAGTAGATGACCAAGATCCGATGCAAAGTGATATCGGAAACACGAGAGCAAGGCTGGATGTTGGCATGTGTAAATGCCATCTAGTATTTGGCTAAGGGAGTTATGTCTGCCCGAAGGATGTTCATTGGTGCTCCGTTTGGGTTTCTCTGAAAGTGCCTCCTAAGGATGCACATAACCCGCTCAATCTCCTCATAATCCTGGGCCTCCCCTAGTATGACAACATACATACACTGCTCTCCTGGCCACTCAGTCCCCAGAAAAGCGTTGATGGTATCCGGATCATAGCTGATCAAGTGTCCACGTACATAGCTCATGTACCTGCCTGCGGACACTCCTCCTCTTGGCAAGGCATTTGCATAAAACTCCTTCACCAACTCAATACTGGCCGGTGCTGGATAGGTCGTCAGTCTCTCCCAACCTCGCCTCTCAATCTCCTGATGTCAATCTTGCCATCTTCTCTATTCTTAATAACAAGCCACTTCTTGTCCTTGAATCTCACTTGTGCTCCTATTGGAAGTGGTATATATTCAGTGTGGATAGTGCCTTCTTTGTCAACCTCCTCTTCTTTAGGTACGTGCAAAACATTACAATTATGAGAATTGGTACCTGTTATGTTGTCCTTTAGTGCAACTTCTCTTCTTACCTTCTTATGCCTGTCCATTTTCTTTATTTTCACTTTCCTTCCTTTGGAGCAATTATACATTAACACAAATTCTTGATCTTTCAAAGTTACTATTCCATCATGGATACGCATTGCCATTCTGGAAGTCCTCATAAAAGGTCTTCCTAAAATTAATGGAATCCTTCCTTAATTCTCCATGTCCACGACTACAAAATCAATCAAGAATTCCAACTCCTCAATACGAATAATTGCATCTTCCACCTTACCAGCTGTTTTCTTCACAGAACCATCTGCAACTGTTATAGTGGTGTTTGCTGGTTTTAGCACTAACCCTTTAATTTTCTTCAAGTAACTTAAAGGCATTAAATTTATACTAGATCCAGAATCAATCATTGCTCTTCCTATATCCACATCATTTATCACGCATGGAAGGGTTAACAATCCTGGATCCTTCATTTTTTGTGGATGATGTTCCTTTCTTGGCTGCACAAATACTTCTTGTTCTTCCTTTTCTGCATCAAGGTTTATCACCTCTTCAATGTAATTACTTTTCTTTGTAGAAATAGGAATTTGAGGATGACTTTCTTCCATAGGAACTATAGGCACATGTCTAAATATTTCTCTCATATGCACATTGTGACCATCCCTCCTTTTCTCAACTTCTTCCAATCCCTCTTCTTCTTTCTCTTCTTCACCAGACTCATCATTCTCACTTACCTCTTCTTCATCACTGCTAATCTCAATCACTTCTTCCTCTGCTTTTCTTTTTTCCCTTACTACAACAGCACGACATTCCTCCTGAGGATAAACATCAGTATTAACCCTAGCTTGATTCTTCTCTGTGACTTCAATCCTCTTTGTTAGTTGGCCAAGTTGTGTTTCTAGTGACCTAACGGTATAGCTTGATCACTTGTGCGATTTGAATCATAGACTTTCATGAATTCATCAAATCTTCTACTCATATTTTGGACAACCTCTGTCAAATGTGCCACCTGCTGCCACATAGTTAAAGGTTGTTACTGCCTGAAGCTTCCTTGTTGCCCTGATGAGTTATTTTGTTGTTGACCAATACTTGGATGATTTTTCCAACCCTGGCTAGGATTGCCTTGATTGAAATTCCCTTGTCTAAACTGGTATTGGTTCCCCATATAGTTAGCTTCCTGCTGTATCTCCTCAGGTATAACACATTGACCATTAATATGGTCTCCACCACAAATATCACATAGTTGTTGTGCTTGAGAAACATTCTGGAGCTCCTTTGGAAGTTGTGAAAGGATCTTTGTCAATGTATCTAGCTTTTGGGTNAAAAGATGATTTTGAGCTAGCATTGCATCATTTGCAGGTAAGTGCAAGACTCCTCTCTGTTGTGTTGGTGTGCCCCTTTCACTATATGCTTCTTGACCATTAGCTTCCATTCTCTCTATCAAGTCATAGGCTTCATCCTCAGTCTTTTGTTTGATGTCACCTTCAGCTGAGGCATCCAACATCATCTTAGACTGCATATTTAGTCCACCAAGGTAGGCAAGAACAATAGTTGTCTTGTCAAATCCGTGAACTGGTGTTTTCCTGAGTAATCCTTTGAATCGCTCCCATGCTTGACTTAGAGATTCTTCCATGCCTTGTTTAAATGATGAGATCTCCAACTTTCCTTAAGTAACTTTAGATTGTGGAAAATATTTGTTAACAAATGTTCTAGCCACAACTTCCCAAGTTGTAAATGTTCCTTCAGGAAAGGAATTGAGCCACGTCTTAGCATTGCCTTCCAATGAGAAAGAAAACAAGTTAAGCCTTACTCTTTCATCTGATACACCTGCCATCTTCACTGTATTGCATATTTCACTAAATGCTGTCAAATGATCATAAGGATTCTCATCCGACAGGCCATGAAACTGTTTACTCTACACCAGGTGTATAAGTGTTGGATTCATCACCATGTTGGTTGTTTGATCTGCAGGCATGACTATGCTGCTAAAATGAAAAGGGCCAACCATATCTGATTGGTCTGCAAGAGTGCGTCTTGGAGGAGTTCTCTCAGTCATCTCCTATGTTCTTCTATCTGCTGAAGGTGATAATAATCTGTCAGGTGAAGGAAACAAATCCCTAGATGGGCGTCTGACTCTCCTTCTCCTTCTTGCTTCACTTAAGCCTTCAAGAAGAGGTTGTGTATTTTTCTTACTCCTAGTATGTCTCGTCTCCTGTTGCATGCACAAGAAACAAACCCTAGTAGCACTTTTTTATATTTAAAAAAAATAAAAAAAAAATAAAAAAAATAAAAATAAATAAATAAAAAGATAAAAAGATATATACAATCAAATCAAACTTAATCAAGTTACACTACTAGATAAGTTAAACCACGAGTCCCCGGCAATGGCGCCAAAAACTTGTTAAGTCCCTGGCAAGTGTACCAGATCGTTATCAAGTAATATAAACGGGTAAGTCCGAGTATCGTTTTCCCAAAGGACTCTTAGGCCTTAACTTTCATGTAACCTAATATTGTAAGAATTGAGAAAAGAATAATATTGGTGGTTGTATGCAAAGAACAAAAATAAACATGCAATGCAATTGATTCAATTGGTTTTGAGAACTATGGATGAATGGTGTTGTTGGGGTTTACAATTTCATCTTATCCACTCTCATATATCTACTCTTCTTATTTAATTCACTTGTTTATCTAATTGTCATGCAAACTTTCTTAATTACCCTTAGCCCCATTCCTTGGTGAAAAGAGCCTATTACTAATTACCGGCTTGCTATTCCTAGCCTCCCCTAGTAACTAATAATGCAATGCGTGCTGAAGCAAATGCAATTGACCGTCCTATCCCTATCCCTAGGCAATATTGCATAATCAAGGAATTTCCCACCAGTTCATGACATTACCGTACGTCCCCATATCGATAAAGACAAACAACATTTATTGAATGAGTTAAACAATAAAAGCTTTGAGCACAGATGAGAACCCGACAATTGATAAGCAAGTATATGACACACATATGAAATAAATAAGAATTTGAATATATGAGAGTTTCAAAAGATTACATTGTTCCCCAACAACAAAGGGTTTAGTTCACCATTGACATGGTGAAACTAGATGAAAAATAATGAAAGAATGGAAAAAGCAAACCCTAGATTTGATAAGAAGGAGCCTAAGCATCCAAGAAATCTCCTCCAAGGTGTGTGGAATNGCTCTGGACGTTCTCTCCGCCAAAAGAATCCCTATCTAATTCGTATTGGGGCTATATATAAGCCCAAAAAGATAATAGATAAATAACAGAAAGATTTACAAAATCTAACTAAAAAAACAAACAACCGTCCAGGCACCTAATTTGACCGCTCAACGATTTGCCTCTCGCCGCTCTGACCGCTCAGCGGTCAGTTTTGCCGCTGAGCGGTTTCCCTCTAATCGCTCTGAGCGCTCAGCAGACCATTCTGGCGCTTAACAGCTTGCTTGACCCTTCTTTTCATCATTTTTCTCCTTCTTTCATGGGTTTAAGTCCACCTTACTTTATTTCCATCTTTATTTCATCTAAAAACCCTGCAAAATAATGCAAAACAAGCATAATATCTCTAAAACCAACTTTTGATTCTCAAGAGACTCAACTTAAGTGTTTTACTTGATTTAGAGCTTATTCTAAGCCTCAAAGGGTGTGTTTTACTTTCAAATTTAAGTATGAAAATAACGGTTTTTAGACCACTATCATTAAGCAATTAACATTGCTATAACAAAATTACATTAAACCACATTTAACATATTACGCATTTAATGTAATCCATCTCACAATTGATGTAAGTCAAAAAAATTCAAAATATGACTGTTAAGGTTGTTAAGGCTTATCAAGCAAACAATTTTCAGTGTACATGAGATTTAATCGATTAAGAGAATGGTGTAATCGGTTAAGTATAACACTTTAGAAAATTTGAAAACTTTTTCATTTGAAAACACATCACTGCACTCAGCAAACAAGTATAATCCAAGGCACGAGTTTTAATCGATTATACATATAATGTAATCGGTTAAAACTTGCAGTTTGCCACAGTTAAACATTTACTGATATCTGATGAATCTAACTGATTACTTCATACAGATATGCTTTGTGCAAAGATTTTTATCATTCAAAACCATGAATATGCATACCACAGATATAAACTCATGCATAACCACACTAAATGTGCAAAACAAATAGTTCAAGAAAAACAAACATATAAACACAACTTTGCATAATGTGTGCAAGAAACTATTAAAATATTTCCGTTGTTGTCATCATCAAAAACACACAAGGGTTTGGGTTTAGCTTTCACATAGCTTCCCTTATCAACAAGTAGGATAATCGATTATTAAGTAGGATAATTGATTATCTCTATCAATTGATGATAAAAAATCTAAAATTTTGATCTAGATGCAATTTAAACTCATTCAAAAGACCAAATTGGTATCCTTAGCATTGTATTTGATTAATAAACTTGTTTATAACTTAAATTTGAACACAATTTGCTCAATTAAATATGAACTCAATTCATTTAGACCAAGTCAGTCACCCAAAAACTCACAATAGTTCCTACTTTATAAAAGCCAAATTTTAGCAAAGTAAGAGGTCAATTAAGTCCTAAATGACCCAAAAACAATTCTTAAAGCTTCAAAATTTCCCTAAAAACATAACTTTAGAATTTGACCTCTCAAAACTCTTATTTTATGTCCTAAAACTCACATTTCTTCTAACTCACTAACAATCAAAGTTCTCTAACAATTTATAAACTCATAATACCTTTATCTACCTTCTCAATTTCATCAGACGCAATTGTCACAACAGCAGAACAATCACATACCATCATTAATTAGATTTTCAATTCACAACACCACTTTTACAAGCAATTCGACACACCAAAATTCTCATTTCAATTAAATTTCATAAATAAATCATCACATCATCAAACAAAGATCAATTACAACCTGTCTACCAATCAAAATAAATTAAATTAGATTCCCTTACTTGGATGACGCTCCAATGGTTCTAACAACTCTAGATTTTCTCCTACAACTCCAAGATCTTTATTTGCTATTACTTGGATACCTCAATACCACTGATCAATAGAGAGCCTTAGAGAAGACTCAAACCACCATGAATGGAGAAAACCCCTTACATATGTAAAGACGTTATAATCAAAGAAAAAAAGTAGAAATCAACTTAATCTTTAGTTGAAATCAATTGGATAGTGTTGAGATTGTTAATAAGGGAAGAACTGGTTTAGCTAAACCTTAATCCCATAGTTATCTGGTTTTTGATGATGACAACACATTATTAATAACACATGTATTGTTATGTGTTACATGTTCTATTCCTTATTGTTAATGATATCTTAATGAACATGTTTGCGTTAAGTCTGATATATGAATGCATATTCACTGATCTGATACTTGATATATCTGTTGTGATTGCATTACATATGTTTAAGAAAGGAAAACCACATGCACTTTGATGAACTTATGTTCTGTGGCAAATCTGCAAGCTTTAAGTCAACTTCATTATGAAGTAAGTCGATTAAAACTCGTGACTTTGCACAGATTTTCAAAGGCATTGTTGTATGTGATTTTTCATTGAAAAGATTTTCAAAATGTGTTGAAGTGTCTAAGTCGACTACATGCAGTGTGACTTCGACTTAGTCAATTATTTGCTACAGATCTTTGTATTGTTGCTGCCTATATTTTAGTTAGAGGGTTAGAGAGATTGTCTATATTTTTTACGTGGAGGTCTCTATAGAAATCTTGCTGTAAAAACCTTGACTATTATAGTGCATTGGCTTCCTGGTTGAGGAAGGACACTGGATGTAGGTGATGAGTCGATATTTTATTGATTTCACTTAGTTTATTGTGCTAGAATTAATCAGGGAATT
>NC_028360.1:5987995-5991673 GCF_000741045.1 Vigna radiata var. radiata
TATTTCTTTTGCTTTAAATTGTTTTACATAGTATATTGAGTTGGGTTTCATCTTTTTGATTTAGCATTGCATTTTAATGGCTTTAATTGTGCTTAGATATTTGTTTGGGTTTAGCATTTCACTGTCTTTAATGCTTTCTATGATGTTTGAATGTATTTAATTTTTATTTTTAATTTCGTCAGTTGCATTCACAAACAAAACTTTTCACAAAACCCCCCACTTCGTGTCTGACTTAATTCTCGAACAGCAAAATTGGTCCTTGAGAGACGACCTAGGAGTCACTTCCTAGTTATACTGCATTCCTAATATGCAATTAAATTTGTATGGGCCGCGATAACCTATCAAAATTTTGGCGCCGTTGCCGGGGACCAACGGTTCGGTTTTAGGTCTTTTTTTGTGTTTGTGTGTGTTGTGTTTTGTCTAGTGTTGTGAGTGTGATGTTCTGTTTTGTGTGTTGCATTTAGGTAGCTTGAGTTGCATATTTTCATTGCATTCTTCTTTTTCCCCCTTCTTTCCCATGTCTACCTATTTTGGTTATGCGGATACATCTTCTTTTTCCTGTGTCGATGATTATGATTCTCCTTCTGCATCTGACTCTGATATTGCTTCTCATGCATATTCTGCTGATTTCTATGTTGAGAACAATATGACTCATCCTCCTATTCCTGAGAGTGCTCATAGGGAGCCAACTTCACTTAATGAGGATGATGTTCATTGCGTTCTCACCTCTGGACTGATGCATTTGCTGCCTAAGTTTCATGGTTTTGCAGGTGAATGCCCACATAAACATTTGGAGGAGTTCCACATCATTTGCTCATCAAAGAAACCTCCTCATGTGCGTGATGATCACATGTTTTTAAGGGCATTTCCGCATTCATTACAAGGACCAACAAGGGATTGGCTTTATGGTCTTCCTCCAAGGTCCATCACTTCTTGGAAAGATCTTGAGCATATGTTCTTGGATGAATTCTCCCCTGCTCAGTATGGTTACAACAACGATCCTGGATGGAATGACCCTAACTTGGGATGGTTTGGTACCCCACAACAACCCCAATATCAAGAACCACAATTCCAGAGTACTTGTATGCCTCCACCTGTCCAGGAGCCACAACAGCTGCAGTTTCATGAGCCTACCCAAGTAACTCTTCATCTTTCCACTACTTTTGGGCCTACATTGAAGGAGTTATTGGAGCAGATGACTATTCAGAATATTCAGTTCCAGCAACTGAACATGGAGTTTCAGCAGGAGACCAGAGCTTCCATTCAGAGTTTGACTGATCAGATGGGGCAGATGGCCACTCAGCTCACTGAGGAACAGTCTTATGTTTCAGAGGAATCACCATTTCAGGCTGTTCAGCTTCCAGATGATGTTGATGTCATCCACATAGGAGATGAGGAGCAGAGTCATGAGTCTACTACTACGCCATCTACTTTCCCACCCTCCTATGTCCCTACTCTTGCACCTGCGGAGACTGATGAAGAATTAGAGGAATAGGCAGATATGAGAAACACCTTTGAGATAGGTAGACCACTGTCATCTTCCACCACTTTAATCACATCCAGGGAAGTAGAGGTAAACAGACCTATGATTGATTCTGATGTTGATGATTATGTCGATGATAGGTATGTTGATGTTGATGATGTTGATGAGCATGTTTTTGATTTCCACTCTTTGCATGACGAGAAACAACTTTTGCCATCTTGTTTGAATGTTTATTCTCCATGCACGGAACATGAATCTGAGCCTGTTGTTGATATTGTTTCTACATTTGAAATTGATTCATGTTCTGAGAGTTTATCTGATGTTCAACATGTTACATTGGGATTGGGTGTTATACCTCTACATGTCATTTCTTTGGAACCACATTGCATTAACCATGTTGTAGGAGGTACATATGAATTTGACCAACACACACCCATGGTGGAAGACAAAGGTGTTGACAATTTGAAGATTAACAGGCACCAGCTGAACCTGCTCATCAACAATTATTTCTTCTTAGATCCAGTTGTGGAGGATATCTCCCTGCTCGATCAAATATGGAGGATGAAGCAGTTCTTCCTCAACACCTCCTTGCTGAATCCTGTGGTGGAAGACATCTCCCTGAAAGTCCAAAATTGGCAATTGTCACCATGATCAGGGGAGTTTTCTTTTCCCTTCTNCCNNCTTTCCCTACTTTTATTGCACTTGTCCATGATCTGTTGATTGTTCTGATTTCTGATCTTATGCTTGTGACACATTGAGGACACTGTGTAATTTAAGTGTGGTCTATTGGGGGAGATTCTGAGTTTTCGTTGTTAGTTTATGTTTTCTGCGTTAAATTTTTCGTTTTTTAGGTAGTTTTTGTTGTGTCTTGTGTACAGTTTTGCATGTTTCTACTGATCTATGGACTTTGTTTAGGTTGTCAGTTTTTCCTTCACTTCATTGATACTCTGATTTGTTGGAAATCCTTGCTTTTCTTTGCTTGGAAAGATGATTATAGTGTTTGAGAGGGTGATTGATTGTGACAGAAATTCCCTGTGTGAGACTTGAGTCACTTGATATTCTTTCTTGTGTGTGATATGTCTCTTGATTGCTTGCACATATGCCTTGTCTTGACTCTTTTTGATGATTCTTGATTGATATGCATGTTTGGAAGTGATAAAGGCAGTTTTTTTGTTGAGCCTCTCTAGCCAAATAAGCTTACCTTGTTGTGATCCTTTGATAGCCCCTTTGGGCCTTTACTTTCCCTATTTCTTTGTTTTGAAGCTCATACACTAGCCCTAAGTGAAAAACCATGATTACCTTAACCTTAGGAAATTTTGGAGCTTTGGAATTGTTTTGGGAATAAGTGTGGTCTCCTGGGAGATTATGATGAATTGGCTAGTTGGCTCCTCTTCTTGTTTGTTTTTGTATATATGTTGTGTTATCTTGTCTCTTAGAGTTGTGTTCTGAAAAAAGAGAAAAGAAAAGAGACAAGATGAAAAAAAAAAGGAAAAAATATATAGAAAAATGAAAAAAAAAAATTGTGAATAAATGAGTCAAGAAGAGGATGGAATTAAAGGTTTTGGGTGTGAGTATACTGTGTTTTCACTTGTTCCCCATTGCTCCTCTATTTCCTTTGGTTTGTAGCTTCTCACCCATATTTATCCTCCCTTTTCCTTGACCCCATTGCATCCATAAAAGACCTTTTGATTTGAACATGCATATATGTTTTGAGTGTTGATATTAGAGGCTTGCCAAGACTGTTTGTTGCCTGCTTTCTTGAGTGCATTGAGTTGAATTGTTTACCCTAGACACTTGAGAGAAACGCTGATAGTGCATCTGTGAGGTTCTGTTGCTTTTGATTCTCCTCTTGAACTGATTGATTATTTTGCCATGCTTTGAATTGCTTGGATGATTTCTTTGAGTATCTGCTTTCTCTGATTCTGTGTGGATACTGTCTACCTCCTTTCTTTGCCCAGATTTCTTGAGGACTGTAATTCTGTCTGCTGAGTCTGTGTCAATTCCCTGATGTCCATTGAACTGTTCCCTGTTTTGCGTCTTGATTTTGCCCAGGAGTGCAAAAGACTAAGTGTGGTCTATTTTGATGAGTCGATATTTTATTGATTTCACTTAGTTTATTGTGCTAGAATTAATCAGGGAATTGTGCTTAATTGTCCGGTATTTTCCCGTTTCTGTTAATAGTGCTTAATTTGACC